>NW_013665745.1:592735-595680 GCF_000517525.1 Limulus polyphemus
ACACAGTAAACAGCCAAACTTTATAGCTTAATAATACAAGTATTACACAGTAAACAGCCAAACTTTATAGCTTAATAATACAAGTGTTCCAAAGTAAATAGCTAAACTTTATAGATTAATAATACATGTATTACACAGTAAACAGACAAATTTCGGAGCTTAATAATACAAGTGTTCCACAGTAAAAAGCCAAACTTTATAGCTTAATAATACAAGTATTACACAGTAAACAGCCAAACTTTATAGTTTAATAATACAAGTATTACACAGTAAACAGACAAATTTCGGAGCTTAATAATACAAGTGTTACATGGTAAACAGGCAAACTTCGTAGCTTAATAATACAAGTGCTACACAGTACGCAGGTAAATGTCGTAGCTTATTAATACAAGTTTTCCAGAGTAAACAGCCAAACGTTGTTACTAATACTACAAGTGTTCCAGAGTAAACAGCCCAGCGTTGTAGCTTAATAATACAAGGTTTCCAAAGTAAACAGCCAAACGTCGTAGCTTAATACTACAAATGTTCCAGAGTAAACGGCCAAAGTCATTACTCAATACTACAAGTGCCCACAGTAAACAACCAACCGTTGTAGTTTAGACTGAAGTGTTCTAAATTAAGTAACCAAGCATTGTAGCTAAACATTCCGGGTTTCCAAGTTAAACAGCCAATCGTTGTGAGTTAGAACTGCAAGTGTTCCAGTTTCTAAAACTAAGTATTTTAGCCTAATATTGACTGTATTTAATTTCAATAATCAGACTTGAAAGAAATAAATGAATTACGTAGGAGACACACGTGATGCTTTCACTTAAAAAGTATAAATAGTACAAATTTTTGACAATTCAAACAAAAAGTATAGAAGTTTTTTTTTTATAAAAAATCACAATTTCCTGGCTTTACTTCAATATGGATAAATATATATATATGTGTAATCTGAACGCTAATTTAATAACATTTCTAATAAAACATGTCAGTGAAAAGGATTTCTTCAAGCTTTTTAAACATTGTAGCTTTATAAATATTACAAACTTACAAATTTTGTATTACATTGTTAAGGAAAGGCTATGTTGTTTTAAATATAGTTTACACGCTAGACTGTTTAGAAAATATTAAATTAACGTCTAGTTTTACTAGTTATTAGTTTTATAAATGCAAACTAAAAGTACTAGAAAAAGTGGCTCTGGTGAATCTTGTACATATGAAGATAGAAACACGTGTAAATTATAATATTTACTACACAGACTAGGTTATATTTGTAATTATATAATATTTGGTACACAGAATGGATTATATTTGTAATTATATTACGTGTGTCAAGTATTTCTCTTTATTTATAAAATGATATATTATAGCAATAAAGCGGCTTCCAGAAACTCAAACTTAAAAAAAAGCTAACATAGTTTACTTGAAACAGGGAATCTGCCTTTATAGGATTAGCACAAGACAAGACTTTTATCACACTTTTGCCTCATCACGTCGTGAAAACGCATGAAAAACCCAACATCGCGAAGTTTTTGTTTCTGAGGTAACGTTATTAATATTGACCATCTGCTAAAATTGAACAACGTGCCAAATGCTGCCCATCCAATCCCTGCAAGAACGTCTTCACAACGCTTGATAAGTTTTCCTGCACTCAACGTTATCGAATAAAGAAATTGTTTTCTTCTCACTCAGCGACCATAAAGACGTAAAAAGTAAACATACAACTGTTGTCTCTAACGACAGTGTACTTTTAAAAGAATAGCTGTGTAAATAAAGAACGTCTTTGTAGCTGTCTTCATTGAAACGCTTTCTTTTCCTGACGTATTGTTTGAGAGTTCTTCCTTGTGTTACCGTGGATCTATAATGTCTCATGTTATAATATGACCTCGACGAAGAAAGATTTTGTCTCATACTATAATAAGTTACATACAAGAAGGACCCAACTTCGTGGCGAGCATTAAATGTGTGTCTTAGGCCTAATACCATCGAAGGGGAAGTAGTTAGTATCTGAAAGCTGGATTTTACCGTTGTGAGTCTGTAAACTTATCGCTGACTTATCAGTGCACTTAATAGTTTTGAATTCCTTGAACCAGCAGTGTTCTTGTACCCAGTTCTTTCTATAAATAAAAAAATAGAGAGCTTTGATTCTTGGTTGTTTTAGTCACAAAAATGGTCTAAAATATGTTCGCGTAAGCGTAAAAACAAAACGACACACACACTGACCAGTATCTCCACTTCACTTCACACCAACTTTGAGTTGTCAGTTGAGATCAGTTATTAACCATCAGAGCTGTAGAAGACTCTCACCCTCAATTAAATGAAATCAGATAATTACAAATAGTTTTTCAACAAAACTGATATCCACCAAAACTAGTATGAAAGCATGGTTGAAACTTTCAATGATAACAGTGTTTCTACAACTTCACATTAGCAGCAATACTAACATCCTACAATTATACAACCTTATGTAATAAAAATTTCGAAAATCATTAAAATACGCTCAAGCCACGGAGTTCGAAAAACACTGACAAAAAGACCAGTTCCTAAAACAGCATCCACAGGGACTTAGGTGGGATGAAGATCCTTGTGGGTTCGTCCCCTAATCTTAATATTTTCTCAGTAGGTGGTCAACATTTTCACACAGCTCTTGAAAAACTCCCGTATCCACTATTCTCACATCTTTTCTTCAGTGTTACTACACCAACATTGATTTAAAAGAAAAATGTTTAATTTTTAATTCCTCTTCCATTTGATCTTATAGCAAAAACACTTTTTGATATATGATGTTATAGTCCTCGGTTATTTATTTCATTGTTTGTAAGCGCATAGTTACGCCGGGGGGTATCAAACTCCGCTTTTTAACGTTATAAGTCCTCAAGTTAACTGTTTAGCTATCAACGGGGGCGTTCCAAATCATATTGTTTTGATAACGTTATTGGGAAATTTCTATAAATATATAATAC
>NW_013665745.1:595814-598304 GCF_000517525.1 Limulus polyphemus
AGACTTTTTTGAAATCAATGAAATTGAGGAATAGGATCGACTATATTGATCTATGTATGTGAATATATACATGTAGACTTACTCGACTGTATTTCACTTCTTTTTTGTTTGGTTTGGTTTTGTTTTGAATTTCGGCAAAGCTACACGAGGGCTATCTGCGCTAGCCGTCCCTAATTTAGCAGTGTAAGACTAGAGGGAAGGCAGCTAGTCATCACCACCCACCGCCAACTCTTGGGCTACTCTTTTAGCAACGAATAGTGGAATTGACCGTCACATTATAACGCCCCCACGGCTGAAAGGGCGAGCATGTTTGGTGTGATGGGGATATTCTTTTTTGTACAGATGTCAATAACTTTCATTGAAGTACAAAATAGTCATATAAAAAGCGGAAATGAAATATGTATTGTTCTAAAAACAACATAATATCAACAGTTAAAATATTAGGATAACGAAATTCTACCATAACTACTGGCTGAAATGTTCCCAGCATTGATGCAATTAATACTATTGATTTAGCTATGTATCTCATTTCTTTACAAAACGTTGACGTTCGAATGCTTTTATCTGAATGTTGAAATGAGTAAGTATTTGTTTCAACGAAAAGCTTCACAGTGGAATATATCTACACCATGACGTAGGTTTCGATCACCAAATGTTAACATTAAAAATGAATGGCTTGCATGGATAGGATTTGCATTTAAAATGAATTACTTGAGCAGGTAGGATTGGCAGTTAAAGAGAATAGCTAGTTCAGCAAGGAAATTATTGTCAAATATATGTGATTACTATAAAGTGGGAACTCCCTTTTTAAATATGCATTCATACCAAGTTAATTTCAAGTCATGTTTTCTTAAGAGATTGTAGTAGTCTATGGTGGCTCTAAACCAGAAGATGAACGTGTTACCACAACATTTTCAATTGAGGAATTGTAAATAAAATACCAAGACATGAACTTCGATCATTGAATATGAAGAAAAAAATGTGATTCCGAAATCCACTGACAGGCAAGTATTTCATAAATAGAGAAGTGTGTGAAAGTGATTGTTAGTGGTATAGAATGAACATTGTAAGCCTAACCTGTGACAATATTTCTGAGATCATTCAAGGTTTCAATGTTATTACTATGTATCATACACCAAAAATGTATATTGTAAAGGTGTAGACAATAATAAATGACACATATTTAACATCAACAATACAAAATAACAAAATCGCTCCAAAACAACAAGTTAAGAAGATATCTTGTTCAAACTACAGGATACTACTTGTTGAAGTGTCCAAAGATACATACAACAGATATGAAAGGTATATGTGAAATTTGAAACATATTTTTGGAAATATTAAAGTTGCTTTCAGAATTTAGAAACATGTACATAGTTACGGGAAATACTAAAGCAAAAATAGGTTTATGGCATTATACCGTTTTACATAATTATTCTGAAAATTTTATTCACTTCCTGAGCTAAATTCATATTACGATCAGATCACAACAAATCGCATTGTTTCAACATGAACATATTAAATAATCTTCTTGAAACTTCTTTATTTACAAATAAGAGTATTACAAATGGGCATTCAAAAAGGCAGAGCAGTGGAAACGTTTTAGCTTGATATTTCCCTATCTTAACTGCAGCTTATGAGACACATAGAAAAAATGGCTAGATCAGAAACCTCCCAAGTCCAGGCATAATCGTCCCTAATTTCGAATTGCTAACCATGGGGAAAGCGACTAGTCAGCAGCATACGCTACTTGTAGAGGTCTTGCACTGATATCAAAAAGTCACGTGGTCTATAGTTTACTACGCCATTTTGGACTCCGAGTGCATACATTTGTCTTACGTAAAAAATGGCATTTGTCTTCTAAACTCGTTTATCTGACGCTGTAAATCATGTGATCGATGTGAGTAAAGAATGATATATCGAAAAATTGAATAGTCGTAGATTTACAGATCCATATCTTTTGCCATAGCCAATGTTCACGCCATTGACAGCATGTACAGCTTTACCAATTAACGTAGTGATGTTGAATGCTCAAAGGGGATGTTTGACGTCCAAAATGGCGGCGTTTAATGAAACAGAAAGTTTAGTCATGCGTAAAACCTCTATACGGGTACTCTTGAGCAAATAACGGAGATGACCGTTACTTCTCTCGCACGTTCACAGCTGAAAGTGCGGATCGTGTGAAATGCCATATAGCGACTTGAATCTTGGATTTTCTGATACGCTACCCTGCATGCTAACACTAGGCCACACCTATATTGGAATAATTATCGTATCTATAGACACGCAGACGATATTGTTTTTCAAATATCTAGATGTAAAAAAAACATTATTTAATGAAATTGGACAAAATAAAACTTTCAAGAACTTTTTTTTATACAAATATAAAATAGAACTTCTTCAATAGATGGTTAAATGGAAGCGAAATTTGTAAACAGAACAACATGATTTCGAGTTCTTGTTATTACCTTTAAATAAAACCGAAATATT
>NW_013665745.1:598670-601461 GCF_000517525.1 Limulus polyphemus
TAATCGCTTCTTCGAACTATGCTTTAATTGCTTCTATTATTTTCATTTTGAACTTCGTTATTATTTGACAATTTTGAGTTAGTTGCTTTATGCCGCAATATAGCAAAATTGTGGATTGAATAGCTAGGGCTCTGCATAAAAGCATCACAAGTAAATTTTAAAAATATAAAACATCCACTAAATAATTCTTATACTCTCGACTAATAAAAACCATTAAAAAGGTATTGACAAAATCAGAATGTTGTCTTTATTAATGTATTGAAGTTTATAAGTAACATTAAATCAGTAAAGTAATAGCATAGCAGAGTTTGGGTTTGGGTTTATGGCTAATATACTTTCAGTCCTATAAATGAGGTTTGAGTTTATGGCTAATACACTTTCAGTCCTGTAAATGAGGTTTGAGTTTATGGCTAATATACTTTCAGTCCTATAAATGAGGTTTGAGTTTATGGCTAATACACTTTCAGTCCTGTAAATGAGGTTTGAGTTTATGGCTAATATACTTTCAGTCCTATAAGTGAGGTTTGAGTTTATGGCTAATACACTTTTAGTCCTATAAATGAGGTTTGAGTTTATGGCTAATACACTTTCAGTCCTGTAAATGAGGTTTCAGTTTATGGCTAATATACTTTCAGTCCTATAAGTGAGGTTTGAGTTCATAGCTAATACACTTTCAATCCTATAAGTGAGGTTTGAGTTTATAGCTAACATACTTTCAATCCTATAAGTGAAAACTTTATTATTGCGCCTTTGAGCACTGTTCTAATTCGTAAAGACTGCTCTACATTACTTTATAACTTTCTGCTACAAAAACGAACACGCTGTTATACAGCATTCTGTCTCTATATAACCATAAACATTGCCTAGAATATTTCAGGAAACTTGTACTGTTAGCGAATAAACTTGAATGCCAGATGTTTATTTTTTTAACAACATTTGTTATAAGCAATACTAAATATTTGTTACATTTATTTTTATTTGGTAACTGTATTTCTGTTGATTTTTTTTGTATTAAGGCTACACGAATAGTTTAGTAATCGTTCTAGAGAAATCTTGCGACGCAGAACTTATAAATTAACTACAAAACATAAATATAATGACAAAACTAAAAACATGTATCATAACATTTCCGCTTTTTTTGGCTTTGAATTTAAAGACACAAGCACTTAATCGTTTGTTTATTTGTTTGAAGTTAAGCACAAAGCTACACAATGGGCTGTCTGTGCTCTGCCCACTACGGGTATCGAAACTTGGTTTCTAGCGTTGTAACTCCGCAGACATACCGCTGTGCCACTGGGAGGAGGGGGCAGCACTTAATCAGTTAAATGAGTCAATTATTACCTTCCACAAAACAGGGTATGCAATTAACATCTAATGAGGTCATTGGGATTTATTATCAAAGAAATAAGGTCAAAATTATGTAATATTGCCGTTTATACATTTTTTGTTTCTTTAACGGTGCCTTCAGCTTGTGAAAATAAAATAAAACTGATTGAAAGATGACTTCTTTGATCATGAATTTACCGAAATTATGGTTTTTAAGACAGAAGGTTTGTCAAGGTTCGATAAAGACACTCCCCTCAACGTCTTCTTGTGAAGTCTTTGTGGTTATATCTATAGTATTACAAATAGAAACAATTATATACACTCAAGCCAAAATATAAATTGGACGGGTGTTGATAATGACGTAACAGTTGAGCATAATATTGGCTAACACATGCTGTGAAAATTGAAGAAGCTAATGAGACGAATTTCAAAGAACGAATGAAAATGTCAAACTAATTAAGTAAAATTGTATTCCTCAAGTTCTATTTAATAAGTTTTATTTAATTCTTAGTTACTAGTATCCACTGCAAAGGCCTTCGTTCACTTGCCGACTGTTGCACAGTTGCCTATGAAACTTCTTACACAGGTGTACAACTTGAGTGATGTTTTTAACCATCCCAATGACCGCTGCAAGCGCAGAACGATCATTTTTAAACATTGGAAATGATAAAGAACAACTGTCTTTTATTTCAACACTACAATCGGTAAAAGAAATGTCTTAACCTAAGGAACGACGAGGAAAACGGTTATCATTAGTACCTTCTAATTCAAGATGAACAGGACAAAAAAATAGAAATCGTTCGTTCAAAGTCGGATCGATGAAGGATATCAAGTTAACAATAGACCGAATTGTATAATTAATGTTGAGATATGAACAAATTGTCATTAAAAAAATGAATTAGCTACATTAGAAGAATAGTTGGTTCCCATAGGTATGCCATTTATTTGTTTATAAATGTTCTAATTAAGTAAAATCAAGTTATTGTAGATGCAAAACTGAATAATTTCTCTACAGTCTTCTCGAGTGAAGAGAGTTGAAACTATTTTACATGTATATTAAGAGAAAAACAGTTAAAAAAGAACAATGACAGTCTTTATCAGGTTCACCAAAGGTATCTGAGTCTAATTAAAGGTAATTAGAGAAGAAATATTCTCTAGATTATAAAGACAATCCAAAATCTTTATATTACTGTTATTAATATAATCTATACTATTATTCTGCTTGTTTGTATGTACGACCGCTACGTTTTCTGACCGAGAACCTGCTGCATAAGCATGAGTAATTAGAAGGTTCCCACAAGAACAACCGCGGCATGCGCATTATTCACTTGACGACAAACAGTCTGCCTGCGGCAGAGAGCTGCAAAGCTACAATTGTTGTATGAAACAAAAAGTAACAACAAAAGGGGAATATAAATATACTTTAATAACCATTTTGTACAGCAGAATATTAATTTTTTTAAAA
>NW_013665745.1:602461-607172 GCF_000517525.1 Limulus polyphemus
TAAAGATACTAATTTGGCCGGAAATGTTTTGTGGGTCTCTGCTAGTTTGTTTGTTTTGAATTTCGCGCAAAGCTACACGAGGGCTATCTGCGCTAGCCGTCCCTAATTTAGCAGTGAGAGAGCAGCTAGTCATCACCACCCACCGCCAACTCTTGGGCTACTCTTTTCCCAACGAATAGTGGGATTGATCGTCACGGCTGAAAGGGCGAGCATGTTTGGTGTGATGGGGATTCGAACCCGCGACCCTCAAATTGTGAGTCTAGCGCCCTAACCACCTGGCCATGCCGGGTGTCTCTGCTAGTAACTTTTATTAAAGAACCTGGAGCATAGATTTTCGGTTGCAAGCCCTATGGTTTATTTCACCTGAGTTTTTTGGTGAATAATTGAAGCGACGAAATATCCTCAATGCTATCACACAGTTATTCACAACAGCAAAGAATTATACCTTATATTTTTATAATTACTATATTTTTAATTTATATTTGTTTGTCTTGTCGAAGCACGAGCTTGTTATTAGTATGTTCTCTTCACTGTTTTGTCGGCTGGAATGACTTGGTGGCTAGGGCGCTCGACTCGCACGCAATCTGCGGGCCGCAGGTTCGAAACACGTGACTGGACATGCTCGACTTTTTAACCATGAGGGATACAATGTGATATTTAATCCCACTATTCATTGCTAAATAAATGCCCAAAGTTGGCCGTGGATGGTTCGCAGTGTTGACTAGCAAGCCAAGAGTTCTCGAATTTACAGTCTGGACACGCCCAGGCCAGACGGACAGGTAAAACATTACCTTATCTGTTGTAAATAGAGGATACCATTCGGTACATTATTAACACGAAGAGAAAAACCTACAGTTTTGTTAAAGTAGAGACAGATATCGATGTCATGAAGATTCATACTAGATCGTCCAACCGTTGGCTACTCCAAACTCACCCCCCCCCCCCCCCACAGCGACTCAGCAGTAAGTCTAAGGGCTTATAACGCTAAAAATGGGTTTGATACTTGCGGTGGGCACAGCGCGAATAGTCTATTGGGTAGCTTTGAACTTAATAACGATCAAACGAAACTCATCCTTGCTTAATATGTTTTAAAAACTGAGCTCATAAGCGTCGGGAGCAAAATGTCTGGGAACGACAAAAGTTTTTACTGAATCAAACTTGTCAGAAGTGCACCCGTCGAAGATAGTAGGAAGCTTGAATGAAGGAGGGGGGAGAGCATGATACCCCGGAAAATCATTATAATTAGAGTAGCAGTTTGAACCTATTTTGATGCCGTTGGAACCAAAATATAGTACAAATCAGGAAAAAAAAACAACAACTCATTTTTACCTTAATCTTTTTATCTTATTATCTGCAGTTACCAAACGAATTTTAGAATCATTATTTGTTTATATGAACCAGTTATATATAACATTAAAAACTCAATTCACGTTGAATGTGTGTGTGTGTTTTGTTATAGCAAAGTCACCTCGGACTACTTACTGTGTCTACAGAGGGGAATCGAACCCCTGATTTTAGCGTTGGAAATTCAAAGACTTACTGCTGTCCCACCGGGGAACATTCACGTTGGAAAATTCTAAATCTATAGAAAATAAAGGGGATAAACTGAGGGTTGACCCCTGTATTAGAAGAGAGGGCGTGGCTCTCCTTCTTCTGTCTTCTATTAACTTTAACCTTACGTTAATAGTTACGAATAAGTAACGATTTTTAACGACCTTACATAACATTACTTTAATTATGGTAAAATTGTTTACATATTACGTGAATATATGATTTGACTTTAGTCTTAACTGTCGTGATTAGAGACATCTTTTGTGAATTCTTAACATGTACAAAATACACGAAACATAAAATTTACTTTTTCGGATGCTACATTTTTATTACTACATATATTTTGGTTCTATAAAAGATGCTTTCTCGGTTTTCGTTATATTGTATTTAAAGTCAGAAATAATTTACAAAAAAAGACTTTTCTTATCTGCAATGTTTCACTGCCAGGTTTGTACATAAACAACTCTCTCTCAGTGCTAGCTATATATTTGGATATCCAATAACAAGTAAAACGACACCTGCTTTATTATTTCATTACTTGAAACTGGTAAACTTTGGGGAAGTTTGAACGAATACTCTTTCTTCATGAAAGTAGCAAATTTTAAACTCGCACTGAAGATATCCAAATAAGGACATATATGTGGCTATGTCAGTCCAAATAAGGACATTTATGTGGCTATGTCAGTCCAAATAAGGACATATATGTGGCTATGTCAGTCCAAATAAGGACATATATGTGGCTATGTCAGTTTCAACAGTTTTAACTTTGTTAACATAAGTATTTCGTTTTGAGTTTACTTACTGGTTAAGTATTATTTAAATACTGAAACGTTCTTTACCGTTAAAACTTGTGTAATTGAGCACAATCACACTAGTGATCGAAACGTCATACCTGTTCTGAGAACACATTTTCCTAACTGTAAATGCTGTAACTTGTAATAAAATAATATTTGTTTGTTGTTACACACAGAGGTACACTATGGGCTAACTGGGTTGTGCCCACCACGGACATCGAAATACAGTTTTTAGCGTTATAAACTTTCAGGCATTCCGCTGAACCATGGGGGCTTTTCATAGTGTTTCCTTTATCAGCCCCCCCCCCCCAGTGGCACAGCGGTATGTCTACGTACTTACAACGCTAGAAACCGGGTTTCGATACCCGTGGTGTGTAGCTTTGTGCTTAATTTCAAACAAACAAATAAATCTTTTATCAGGAAATAATGTAACCTACTTAAGAAAATATAGTTCAGTTATATTATTAATATTAGGATTACATTGTGTTAAAAAAACGACCTCGAGAAAGTAATTTCAGTTTTGTGAAATTAAATACAACTAATACATAAGGTCCATAAAATAAATAAGTAGTAATAATACAAAAATTACTCAAATTCAATGAGATCGTGCATATCATACACAACATATAAATTATTCAATTATTTTCTAGCTATTAGTAATAGTAAAACCTCCCCAGTGGCTCAGTCTGTGGGCTTGTAACGCTAAAAATCGAGTTTAGATATCCGTGATGGGCACTGAATAGACAGCCCATTGTGTAGCTCTGTGCCTAACGATAAACCAACAGCAATAATAAAAAATTAGCAAGCAATATTCTAGCAGCAACTTTACCTTTTTTCTCTTCTTCTTTTTAACTCCAATTAGAGTTTCTTCATCGCTGAATAACGAAGGCGAATTTCGTATACTTGATATATTCTAAAATCCCAGTTTGTAAACGTACGAGAGCAGTCCTAATACGAAGCTAAAGTGATAACAGCGTTCGTCTAAGTCACTATTGAACTGCGACTTTCATTTCCTACCTCGCGTTAATAACGCGTGCCGAAGCTGACACGAAACAGGAAGATGACGTTCCCTCTAAAATAACGATTTATGTAAAAGTTGATCTCATTTCTCTTCCTTCTTCCCTTAAATCTTACAACATGCAAAGTCCGACAACAATTACTCCCTAGTACACGATACAAAGATCTTTAACAGTTCATGCGATATTCGATTATACCATCGGAAGTTCTATTCAACCAGTCATTGGAATCATGCAAAGTCCGACAACAATTACTCCCTAATACACGATACAAAGATCTTTAACAGTTCGTGCGACATTCGATTATACCATCGGAAGTTCTATTCAACCAGTCATTAGAATCAAATTCATAATTATTTCTCTAAAGTCAAAATTCATCCAACGAGACGTTTTATTTAAATACAGAGTGCAATTGTGCAAACTCCGCTGATATTATGATGACGCGGGTTAGTGGTTAGCGTGTTGAACTGTGGACACCGAAGACCATGGTTCGCGTCCCATTGACACTAAATAACAAAAAATGGGATCCGTACTTTGAAGAGGTGGAGATGTTCTAACAGTGACAGTCAAATCTCACTATTCTATTGCAGAAGCCCAAAAGTTGACCATGGATGGCGATGATGAACAGCCGTTCGTCTATAGTCTATCAATTCAAAACTACGGACGGTTAGCGCAGTTAGCCCTTGTGTAGCTTTACACGAATATCCTAACCAAACCGAAGCCTCGACTTCAGTGGTGCGAACCCTAATTCTTAAGGGTGACGTCATACAAACGTGTGCTCACATTGGTTGTTTGAATGTGGAAAAATGCGCATTTTCTCCTCTTACTAAAGTACAGTCTTTTATAAGGAGTAAAAACAAAATGATTAAAGGCTCAAAGTAGGATTGGAGACATTAACTTAACGTTATCAGATTTGATAAAAGAATCCTAAACGTAAGTTAATAAAACGTAAAATTTTGTCTAAAAAGAAGTGTATTCTAGATAACAGACGACGCGAAACCGAATTGATTGAAAAAGCTCGAATATAAAATAAAAATTTCCCGAGTTTACATTAATAATCCCGCCGTTTTATAAGAAATCTAAATTAGATTTTTTCATAAATTCAAACGTTTCAAAAATAGCGTATATTATTGTTTTTCGCTGCTTCCCACAAAGCTTCTTGTATTCTTGGGATAGATCGGAAAGAAATAACTAACCCTTGCATATATATATATATATATACTGTAAAGAGTATACGTAAGTAACTACAGCATTACACACATAAATATATATATATACATGTATATATATACTGTAAAGAGTATACGTAAGTAACTACAGCATTACACACACATAAATATCTATATATAT
>NW_013665745.1:607974-611139 GCF_000517525.1 Limulus polyphemus
AGTAACTATAGCATTATACACATAAATATATATATATATATATATATATATACTGTAAAGAGTATACGTAAGTAACTATAGCATTATACACATAAATATATATATATATATATATATATATACTGTAAAGAGTATACGTAAGTAACTACAATAATTGTGTTTCTCGCCACGTGTTGTGGAAACACAAACCTTGATATACGAAGCCGTTAACAACGAACGGATACTGACTATGGTGATCTATTAAAACAATCATTCTTCGACTGCAGTTAACACGCTTCCGCCGTGAAAGAAATATAATTTTATTACTTTGTTTTCGTTTGTTTGTTGTTAAGCGTAAAGCTGCATAACGGGCTATCTGTGTTCTGCCCCACCACGGATACCGAAGCCCGGGTTTTAGCGTTAATAAGCCTTCGCACTTACCGCTGAGCTACCGGTTTCGTATTTATTTTACATTACAAATGTTTCAGAATACGTTTAATGGGTTTCTTTCAGAGTCACAAGGACAGAAACTAGTTATTGCTTACGATAAAAATAAATAAGTAAACCATTCGTAAAACGGGTGGGTGTTAAGAATAGAGTTATTGAGATTTATGGTCAGTGACAAACAAAATCAGAGCAGAGTTAGTTTTAGTCATAAAGCAGCCATGCTTGACACAGCTTCATTATAATGTACCAAGTATTACAAACATAGAGAGAGAAAAAAGGGACTCCGCTAAGCTGAGTGAACAGAGAGAAACTTCGGTGATTATATTAACAAAACAATGTCTTTTCTTCCCTATCTTAATAGTGTGTGTGTGTGGGAAGTCTTCTGTTAAACGACGAAGGGTTTCCTGTAACAACTCGCAGGAAGAAATGGAACAAAGGAGAATAGCAATTAGTAAATATAAGGTTATTTTTTCTTTATTTCTAGGCTTTAAGAAAAGTTTGCATAAGAAGATATACAGATGGAGTTAAAATAACTAAAATATTTATAATGATAAATGAAAACTATATCAACTCTTTAAAAGGAGACTTTGTCAGCCTTGTGAGTTTACGTATGTACATACACAAGGGGATAGTGCTACTGGAACATTTCTAGTCTTGGTACCGGAAATTTAAATTAGGTTTTGAACACGAGTTCCTTAATCTGATAGTTAAGACATATGTATACTATAACGTTTAGCACTACATTACATAATATTCTCTGTTTTAAACAGTTTACTAAAAATTAGAGACGGCACCAGATAGCCTGAGTAGCTTTTCCATAAACCATAGAACACTAACATATTCCATCCTATTTAAAAGTATATTCGAATAAATTAAACAAAATTTGACCGTATTAACTCTTTTATACTTACGTGAAGAGCTCGAGCCTTTTCTTTCGACAAAACGTGCGCTATGCCTAATGGTTAGTGCGCTCGATTCACTATCATAATGCTCGCCCTTTCAGACCTGGGGGGCATTATATGACAACGTTCAATCTCGCTGTTTGTTGTTAAAGAGTAGCCCAAGAGTTGACGGTGGGTGATGTTAACTAACTGCCTTTCTTCTATTCTATCGCTTTAAAATTAAGGACGGTTAGCGTAGATACTCCTCGAGTAGATTTTGCGAATGTCAACAAACAAAATTGACAAAGGGTACAATTATATATATACGGACAAGTTTTATTTGAAGCGTTATTTATATCAGTCGAATCTCACATTATTTAATAGTCCTATACGATAATTCAATAAGAAAAATGTGCAACATTTCAAGTACAACTTGTTTTATGCCGCTGTCGACACGGTCTTTGGTTCAATACCCGCACTCATCTTACTGGATACTGGTATTGAACCAGTAAAAAAAAAGAAGAAAAGAAGGATATCGGCCAGCAGCACCCACCGCCAACCCACGTTATAAGTTTCAGTTTATAGAACTACAGTCTTAAAGATTTATTTAGCTATATTACTTTCAGTGAATAATTTTATAAACATCACGTTTATGTTTCTGTAGAATAAATGTTATTTAAGAGAAGAATAAATAATACTTATATGTAATTATGTCAAAAGTAAGTTGTAGATAATTTCATTCCAAGTATTCAGAATCATTAATAAGGAACAAGAGAATATTCCATCTTTCTCTACCTGAACATCAGTCTAAATATGGTGCAATGTGGGGGAAAAAAATTCACATTAATGTAAATTTTGTGAGGAGTGAGAAAATGGAAACTTATAAAATGTATTAATGAGCCTTTTACATTCATTAAAATTAAACATATAAAATAAACCATGCTTACTTACTTATTTATAATATATGCTCAGTCTCATTTTTATCACATGTACTTCTCAGTGGCTCAGCGGCAAGTCTCTAGACTTGTGACGCTGAAAGTCGGATTTCGATACCCGTCATGGGCATAGCACAAATAGCCCATTGTGTAGTTTTATGCTTATCAACAAACAAACAAACTTTACCATATACTTGCAGTTTATAAGAACGACTTTCGCATGTTTATGCCGTGGCGTGTCGCTACAACTAACATATTTTGCATCTATGTATTTGATTCACAGCGATTTCCCGAACATTTGGAAGCGTAATGCTACCACGGATAGCCTTGTGACTGTAAAAATATATGTTATAGCCCTTTCCTGGAAAATAGTATCATAGAGCCAAACGGAAAAGAGACACAAAGCCTATGCCACGCCAGTTTCAAAGATGACTATGTATAACATGAAGAGCACCAGCAAGGAAAGATCGCTTGAGAATGTAAAACAACCTAAACCCACAACAAGTAGGATTATCAATACGGAGAGTTCAGTAAATTGTATTAAAACGATTTTGAATAAGCAAATCAAGTCACAGGCGGTAGAACAGAATGAATCAGAACTACATTTTGTATTTTTTTACTTTACGTAGATAGTGTGATGTCGCCGAAAATTGATCGCTTTTGGGAAAGGTATGTAACAGCCCCTCCGATGCAAGATACTAACGCAATCAAATCATAAAGATCGTGGATTTAGAATTTCCTAAGACAGGGATATTCCTTGTACTCAATGACTTGTTTGTTTTTGCATTTCGCGCAAAGCTACACGAGGGCTATCTGCGGTAGCCGTCTCTAATTTAGCAGTGTAAGACTAGAGGGAAGGCAGCTAGTCATCACCACCCACCGCCAACTCTTGAGCTACTCTTTTACCAACGAATAGTGGGATT
>NW_013665745.1:612139-616649 GCF_000517525.1 Limulus polyphemus
CAACAAATACTTTGTTACCTATAGTAAAGAATCACGAACAACGAGTGCACAAGCTGTTTCACACATACGTTGGTGAGAACAAGAAACACCAAAGAAACTTGCTCAACAAATACATTGCAGGTTACAAATGGGTATATGCAGCAAAAAAGGGTTGTTTTGTTACCCTTCACGAGATTATAGTAACTTTGTAATGTGGTACAGAGAATGTCAAAAGTTCACAAATTGCACCCTAAAGCAAACGAAAATTCTTAAAATTAGAATTATTGACACCAATTATGTGAGTTGAAATTCACGAACTGTGCGTCCAGGACGCCAAGTATGTATGATATAGCGTCAAGTAAGTCCACAGCAGCGTTTCCTTAAAGAACAAAATCACTGTTTGGTGCTATCTTTTTGTTCAAATTACTTGTGAAATGATATAGCTGACTGAACACCAACGAACTCCAGTGCATTTCGACTCATTGAACATGATCTTTGACGTCCACACACAGTAGAGGGAGGGTCTGTGAAATGTGTGGTCTAAGACTGGTCACGTGGCTCTTCTAAAAAGCTTGTTAAAATGGAAAATTCGGTATGGGTAAATACTACACAATCATGGTCATTAATTATCTTTAGCACAGTCGAAGATGGAGCAAGTAATATTAAAGGCATCACGTAATCTAGGACATTATTCTTAAAAAAAAGAGTGATTACCCCCCCCCCACCCATAAGTGAATGTCAGGGCCGGGTTAACCAAAAGGCGGATAACACAGCTGTTTTTTAATCCACGGTTTCAGGGGAATTACAGTGCTTATACTTTATTAATAGCCTTTATATGCATTTTTTTATTATTGAGAGTGTAGCATTTTAGTGGCATTATATTTGGAAAAAGTTTGCTTTCATGAAAACAAAAACACTAAGACCTTTGGAGAAAGGAGTAACCCAATTAACTGAAGTTGCCTACGTATATGGAGCTACTGTGTAGATGTGTTATTTGTGAAATACTCGCAAAATAACTGTTGATCAGTTTTCATACAATTATCCAATTTATTTTCCATGAAGTGCAATGTTTTGTTATAGCTACAGCTGTTCACTCAATCGTTATTCTCTGTTGATCAGTTTTCATACAATTATCCAATTTATTTCCATGAAGTGCAATGTTTTGTTATAGCTACAGCTGTACACTCAATCGTTATTCTCTGTTGATCAGTTTTCATACATTTATCCAATTTATTTTCCATGAAGTGCAATGTTTTGTTATAGCTACAGCTGTACACTCAATCGTTATTCTCTGTTGATCAGTTTCATACATTTATCCAATTTATTTTCCATGAAGTGCAATGTTTTGTTATAGCTGTACACTCAATCGTTATTCTCGAGCGAACTAATTACGTGGGTGACGTTGTTCATGGTACGTCTAAGCTTAATATATCAGATATGTTAGTTACGTAATTTCTCATTAACATTTTATCACAAGGTAATTAAAAATCTCGGAATAAGACTGATAATAACTTAGAAATCAGATTATTATTCGCATTGTGAAAATGCGTTTCCATAGATAATAATTTTTAATAATTTGTTAAATACACAATGTTTGTTAAATGTAATCCACCGTTCACCATGTTACCGTTTTTCGATTCCCTACAGCACAGGCTTGGTATGACTTGACTCATAATCTGCGGGTCACGAGATTGAAACCCATCGCCGAATGCGCTCGCTCCTTTAGCTGTGAGGGTGGAAAAATGTGATAGTCAATCTCACTATTATTTAATAAACGATTAGCTCAAGAGTTGACGAGTGGTGGTGTTGACCTTGCCTCCATTCTAGTCAAAATTATTGACTGCTACCGGATATAGCCCAAACAAACAAATAAGCTTTCATCATATAAGATAATACTTTTGTTGTATCACTAGATGGTGCTAAAATGCAAACAGCTAAATGATTTATATTAATAGATGAAAATATCTCAAATTTTACGAAAGGATAAAACTCAAGTACCAAAAAACCGTTCAACACTCCAAAGTAAATCTGAAAGAACATTTCATTAGTTTTGTACCAAATTTTAGGAAAAGCGAACCTTCAGTTTCATGCCCTTCAGAACGTTTTCTGTTTATTGCCTTTTTCAAAAATGATTTTGAAATTTAATCAATTCCTTAAAAGTTATTGTTAAAATTATTTTATCTTTCTTGTATTGCGTATAAGTTTTTTTTTGTTGTTTGTTTGAAGTTAAGCACAAAGCTACACAATGGGTTATCTGTGCTCTGCCCACCACGGGTATAAGGTTTATTTTAAAAGTAAGACAATTTTTAAATAAAATTTTGGTTTCCAGGTGATGATAAACAGAACATTTCAACCAACAATTTTGAATGTCAAGAGTTTATAATATTTATAACTATGTATTAAAAATTTTGAAAATCTAAAAAAAATAATTTCAATTACGTCATTGATTAATTTTTCATTGAATTCGAATACAAAATTTAATAGTTTTTCCACTTCCAATGTCGCTTATTTTTCTTAAAAGTTTGTTTGTAATTAAGCACAAAGATACACAATGGGTTATCGGTACTCTGCTCATCACGGGTATCGAAACCCGGTTTTTAGCGTTGTAAGTCCGCAGACATACCGCTGTGCCACTAGGATGCTTCTTAAAAGTATGAATTATTTATGAGAATTGCAGTGACCCGCAAAACATTTGCGGTCATATTAGTATCTTTATTGCAACAGTACTTCTTTAAATACGGGATTTCTAGAATAACACTAAGGAATTCTAATCGCTGATACCAAAATCTGTAACTTATACTAGCTTTAGGCCTAACATTAGTTGAACCTTTATCAAGTACGACCGATATTCGATAATGAGATAAGTTAACACTATAACGTAACTTATGTACGTTATTTACTTTAGTTTAATAAGAGCTAAAGTTTACCGTGATTAATAATAGCAATAAATAAACTTATAATGCTATCCTACGACTTAACGTTAGACCTTTATAAAACTTTGATAAGCTTTAATATGCTGTTGTACAAAATGTCTACTAAAGCATACTTAATCAGCCTTTTGTTAACATTCTCAGAACAGGCAAGTTCTAAGTATTATTATAATAAATTATATATAAAGAGACTAAATTATGACTACTATTATGACTGATTAGTTATAACTGAAGTAATAGTCTTGGAACGTTGTATAATGAAATTTCAGATGTACATTTTATAACATTAAATATTGGGTAGCTTCATTTTGCTACAAATACCTAATAATTTGACATTATTGAAGAAGAAAATTACATGTATTAATTAGCATCTGCTACCAAAAATTTCAAGATGTTAAATATTCCACTAAAAATACAGTTAAGAAATAAAAAGCTTTATCTAACGGTGTTAACACACATTTTTATAAAATTTTCGTTAGATCAATACAATATACAGAATTACGAATATTGCGTTTTTAATTTGGTAAATTAATCATGTTCTGTTTTGTAGGTAGAGTGTTTTAGTATGCATTTGTGGAACGGTCAGATTTTATGAAATTAAGTTTTGATTAAACTTAAACTTTTTCTGCTTTAACTAGTTTTAGTGCGTAGGTGAAACTTCAGAGATTTGGATTAATATTATAATTACTTTCATGTTGTATTGATTATAAGTTCATTTTTATTATAGAGATATGAGATAGAAGTCTTGGAAAAATACAAACTTGCCATTAATTGTTGATGTTTCTTTCATGTTTCGATGTCACAAGTAGGCGTAACAAAACTCAATCCAAAATTAAAGTCTAGTGCAGCTGCGTTGGACAGTAAATTGGCACGTTAGGAACTGTTTGTTTTGTTTTTTTGTAATTAAGCACAAAGCTACACAATGGGCTATCTGTGCTCTGCCCACCAAGGGTATCGAAACCCGGATTCTAGCGTTATAAGTCGGCAGACATACCGCTGTGCCACTGGGAGGTCGTTAGGAACTGATGACTTCTGATGCCTTTAGCAGTAACAAGCTTGAACGTTTAAAAAATCTAATAAAAAACGCAAAATTCGTTCTTTCATTAATAATAGTTAAAAAAATAGACAATGTATTTTTATAGAAACACGATTGACATTTAAGTGAAATATTTTTGTTAAAATATGATGCCTTTTTTCAATCATTTTTAGACATTTGTTTTTTTTATGTTCCTGTATCTAAATGTAAATAATTATTAAGGGAAGAATATGTACGAATATGACCGAATAGTCTAGATACTTATATTGTTCTTCGCATGTGTATCTGCAATGCAGCTAACAGATCGGAAGCGCGTCGTGTTGCAAAGCGGTGTTTTTTTTTTTTTTTTTTTACAAATAAAGGAACTCAGTCTGAATATTCTAGAAGAAACATCTGCCAGATGCTACCTGTCATCAATGATGAATTGATAACAAAATGTAATATACAAGGGAATGCTACAGCTTTAGAACTATTTTAAGTCGCGTGGCAAAGGATTTGTTTGTTTTGAATTTCGCGCAAAGCTACACGAGGACTATCTGCGCTAGCCGTCCCTAATTTAGCAGTG
>NW_013665745.1:617596-628986 GCF_000517525.1 Limulus polyphemus
ATATATATATATATATATATTAAGATGTATTTTGGGGTCAAAAACAAAAACGGTGTGAATCAATCTTGTTGGCAAATAGCGTAAATTAAATTAAATATTGGCATATTTCTAAACACTAAATCCAGGGTACAGTTCAACTATTAAAAGTTAAATTATTTAGTGGGGCTTTGGATTATTTCAAATTCTCAATACATAACAATGCACTTTACATAACTATTGAAAAATATCTTACCTTTCAAATTACACTTGTACATGTCTTCCAAGTTGAGAATAAAAACTGTAATCTAAAAGCGTGAACATTCCAACTTTTACTTACAAAAGTAACCTAAAAATAACCCTGTGTTGTCCTACAGAATTGAACTAAAACTAACAACTGAAAGGGAGAACACCATTACCTGTAGAGGCATGACTCCATTCGTCAAGGTAGGTGGAAGCACCTATAGTATGTATTTATAAGCGTGTTTTTTAAAATAACACTTGTGTAAGTTAAAAATCTGGATTGCCAAGATTAAATCAACTTTAATACAAGTCTGGTTTGTTGCACAAATGTTCACAAATCCCTGCCTTGTTCCATGAACAGCATGGTAATCTCTAAGTTTACACTCTAGAATACCTTTCTCGTCATGACCACATTCCCAGTGGTAATTTTCATTAAAAGTGCTATAATAGGTAATAACTGATCCTAAATTAATCCATCTGTCATAGGGTAAACGATTTGACTCATTGCAAACTGAATCATACCATAATTTTTTTGTAACACATATGTGGTTTTATATATAACGTGGACTTCATATGTGGTATTACCAGCTATCACTTTCTTTTTAAATGGTGATTCATGAAGGAAGCCTGAGTTTCAGTAAAATGTGCTAAAATGGTTTCAGAATCACAGATGTTAGTACTAATATGCCAATTCATTTCCACGTAATATCTTTCTATTTTTTTTATTTGCAGTAATCTCTCCTACATTTATTGGAAATTCCTTTAACCACGGTGTTTCAGAAATTTTGTCTTCACCTAATACTTCAAATAAATTTGACATTTCAGTCTGATTTTACAATCATTTGGAACATTTCTATCTTTTCTGAAACACATATTGAAAAACATCTTACCTTTCAAATTACACTTGTACACGTCTTACAAGTTGTGATCTAAACACGTGAATATTCCAAGTTTTATTTAGAAAAGTAACCTAAAACATATCTGTGTTGTAAAAAAAGTGTGTCCTACAGAATTGAACCAAACTAACAACTGAGAGAGAGAGAATAAGTTGACAACTTTACGAGAACGTAAGAACACTGTTGCATGACCTAATAATGAAAAAAATGACACGTGTTTTCTAAATCCTTGAAAATATAATTACATCACAAGATGTGACACCTGAAGATTATACAATTTATGACCAATTATAGTTACTCAAAAACTATCTCACTTCCTCTGTAAAAATGTATTAGACTATGTAACAGTATTCTATATCAGTATGACATAATATTTTTATCTGCTTGACTGGGATCATTGACTTCGCAAACCCAGCAATTCTCCTTTCTATGTGACAATTAACCTACTTCACGAGAAAAACAACAACATACATGGCAGATATTGAAGGACGTTAACTGGAGGAAGGACCATACCTTATTAAAAACTAGCAGTCAAATGCTTATACAAAGGTTATACAGGTGTATTTTTCTTTAAATGACCATTTTTGAAGTTTCATTTTTATAATTAATGTATTGTATAATATTTATTCGCCGTGAAAAAGGATGTTTAACTAGACCTCTAAACAATATACAATAATTTAATTGTAAAAGTCTATGTCAATAACTATGTTTAACCAATACTATTATAGAAAATTATATCCTTACCTTTCACAAATCTTTGTCTAGAACTTGTTTCTTGCTGACTAATTCAAATTTTGTACAGATATACTATCAACAATGTATGTGAGTAAAATCACAAACTGTACATAACACAGTTGTCACACATACTGAAACATATAAAAACTCATTCGGAACAAAGGCTAGGAAAATGTGCTTCTATTTTTTTTCATAACATAATAAACATCAAAAGTGCAATAAAGGTACCAATACTGTAAAGAAAGACATACTGTTTCAAGAATTCTAACAATAGTGGTTACATACAAAATTTCAAGTATTATGATCTTAGATCAACTGTTCAGATTTATAGTTAACCATTCATCGGAAGCTTGCAAGAAAGATTAATGCTGATGTTCATCGTAAATATTAGAAGTGAGAAACATTTTCATCAGAAGAGATGACATTTGTAAACATAGCTTTCTCTTTCTCAGGATGTGATGGCCCTGAAAAGAATCTTTAAATCTCAATTGTATAAATGAAGTCTTTTTTTTTCAGATTAATATCCTCATTTGAAAAACACAAAGAAGCCGATTTCACAGTATGCCTACAGTATATCCAAGTGTTCTAACATGTAATTAATCAATTATAATAAATCTTTGTCAAGAAAACATAAAATGTTTCTTCATTTAGAAACTCTACAAAAATATATCATGCACTTGAAATTCATAAATGAATTCACTATCCACTATCCAATATAACTTTTGACCCTATCGCTTAGTCTGCCACTACATCATGTTATTAGGAAGAACTTTTCGACTTTGGTAAATTCTAAGGAACACATACATTTAGCTGATTTCTAATCCTGTGAATGTAAGTTGAATCAGTAATAAATGGGCGGTAAAGAATGATTTGTAAATAAATGTTATCGCTCTTATTGCTATGCATTCTGATGTTCCTGTAATTCAAGAAAGTCTCGTATGTTTTTCGCTTAGCATAGAATAATGATATTTTCTTTGTGTGTGTCTCTGAAAAACTTGAAGGAATACTGTGTGGTTGAAACCCTACTATAGGAAGGAACTACCTTACCGACTATGGTAATGCTTTTCTATGCTTCAAGGTCCCTATAATTATCGTAGTAATGTTCTTTTAAGGTCAATGGGTACATACTATAGTTACTGTCGAAATTAGGTGAAGGTCATAGTTGTTTACTTCCGGCTCCATACGACCATAGTATACCACTGACATTTATGGATTTTAATGGACAATACTTTTTAATTGTTTTCTTTTGTCCATATAAAGTCTTTTTATTTAGATATAAAGGTGTGCAAAAATAGAGAAAAAAATATACAGTGAAACATACAAAGAACCAGTTAGAAATACAGAAAGACAACAGAAAAGATATATATACTTGAAATTGATTTTGAAACTGTATGTTAGATTCATCTACTCTTGTATAGCTTAATTGAGTCAATCGCTCATTTCGTTAACACTTGTACGGGTAAATGGTTGATATTTTTGCTCAACATCATTTACATATTATACAGGGTATCTTGAAATTTTGTTAAAATTTATTTACTTGTGCTCCAGAAACGTTGTTTAATGTTTGACGTGTAAATGTTAATAAATTTGTTAACATAATTTAAAGACACCATCTATATAATAAAATAACCACGGAAAATCTAAACCTCAAATAATATAATATATTT
The DNA here is from genome assembly GCF_000517525.1 of Limulus polyphemus. NCBI lineage: Eukaryota > Metazoa > Arthropoda > Merostomata > Xiphosura > Limulidae > Limulus > Limulus polyphemus. The sequence continues at coordinate 621,114 of NW_013665745.1, forward strand.
TACTTAGAGAGAACTTTATTTCCGTTGGCCATCTTGTTGAAATGTTTAATGAACACACATATCTCTCAAACGCGAACCTTTTAGTAAACTCTGAGCCACAACCAATCCAAGTCACATGACACCAAAGTTTTGTACTAAAACATTCTGGAGAACATGTTGTTGTTTTAGCGCAAAGCTACACAATAGGCTATTTGTGCTCTGACCATCATGAGGAACCGAACCCTGGATTTTATTGTTGGAAGTTTGTAAACTCACCGCTGACCCACCGGAGAACTTCTGGAGGACTAATTCGCAACAAATATCATAAGATCATCACCACATTATTTATATCAAAGCCTACAAAAGTCTATATTTATCAATATCCTATAGACATTAACTTTCGTTCAAGGAACTGTATTGAACAAATCTAAAAAATCCTTATTTATATTTACTTACACTTCATCTGACCTATCTCTATATGTAAAATAATAATGAATATTTTCAATGACTTTTTTCTTTAAATTTCAAATAAGCTTCGTGATAAACCGTAGCTATTTCGATATCATATTCTGAAAAAAATTTTCCCCTTTCTCTGTATAATACAGACCATTATCAATGAATCACAGTTCTCTCCCCTTTTAAGCTTGACGCCATAGTACTGTAGCTAGTGTAGTTCAATAATTCAGTCCCGTTTATTAGCAAGTTTTCTTCAGGTAATATCAGTCTTCCACAAAAAATGAAAACAACAACAAAGTATAAGAGACGAGAAGTGAACAAAGGCGTTTATTTTGGTGTCACTCATCCTGCTTTTTTTTCTCCTCGAGTTTACTGTAAACAACTGAGTGATTAGTATATATATGTAAACAAGCTAAAACTTGTTATTGACGTAAACAGACTAAAATGTGTTAAAGTGTATATAATTATCGTCTTACTAGAATTTATCTTAGTTTTAATAAACTACATCCTAATTATAAAAACAACTTTCAACCTATTAACAAGTTTGCTACACACTCTCCTATGTATATTCTAGTCATATAACAAGATAAACTAACTACCTTGAATGTTTAAGCTTACTTATCCCACGTTTATGCATAGAAATGTACAACAAAATGCGGCTATCTTAGCCATTCCCTAATGTGCGTTTAGTGTTATGTGAAAGGTCACCAGTTACTTAGTTTTTCACCATTTTCTGACGTCTCTGAACAATAATGTAAATGCATTAGTATGCCCGTTAGCTTGGTTTGGTTTGTTTCGAATATTCGCGAAAAGCTACTCATGAACTATCTGCGCTATTCATTCCTAATGTATAGAGTAGAGGGAAATCAGCTAGTCAACAACGCCCACCTCGCATTAATGGACAGTTCTAAACGCATATAGAGATTTTACCTTCACTCTTATAACGCACTCACAGCCTCAACATGCGGTATGTTTTTTTTTATTAACAATGGGATCCAAACTAAAAACTTTCGGCTAACTACTACACAACACTCAGCCAACCCATTAGCAAACTGTAATATACAAGTGAAAAAACAAAACAAAACATTAAGTTAAAACTTTTAACTCCTAGCCATTATGTGAATAAGGTTCACTGCATTCTAATTTCCAGTCTCAAGAGCTTCCTTTCTCGGTATTAATTTAGTTGTTTTTTTTTTCCTTTCGTTAGTTCTGTGAAGATGTTGTTCCTTTTTAGCGAGTTAAGGAGGTAAACCCTAAGGAAATGAGCGAGCGCCATCTGTAGGGTATTTATTTATTCATTTAGGTTTCTAAATTACTAGAATAATTCGATTTCTCTTCTTTATGTACATTGAAAAAATAGACAACACAGTCTTTCAGAATAACATGATTTGTGAAGTTTCTCTTGAAAAATAAACAATAACACGTAATCTCAGAAAAACATATAATACTGTGTGACAAAACTTAGCATTTCTTATAAAGGAAAACATAAATTCAGCCTTTTGATAGGGTTCTTCAATATATACTGTCATTTCTTATTCAACAAAGCTACAGAAACACGTATTTTTATTGCACATACCGTTAGAAATGTCCAGGCCAAAGTTTATATTTGCTTCCAATGCGTGCATACACGTTATTATCCTACATCAAAATAAAACTAAAAAAGACTTCGAGAACTGAACGTGTCTAAAAATGTAAGCGAAAAATATAATCGTAAATCAATGAAAAACGCGCTCTGCACTTTGAGGCCGTGAGTGCGCTAGAAGAGTGATGGTCAAATCCCACACAAGGCTCAGACAAGAGTAGCCCATGAATTAACGATGGGCGTTGTACATTAGCTTGCTTTTCCTTTTATACATCAGTTAAAATACAGGGGGCAGCTATACGTCGATAGCCCTTGTGTATCGTTTTAAGTAAGACTATGAAACACACTTTTTCACTCATATGTTAACTGTAATGATAACTTTGCGTTAAGTTTATATGTTGTAGAATATTTTCAAAATAACTTTTAAAAAGCCTACCGTTGTTAGTGACGATTACGTCTTCCGTGAACGCTGGTTTAGAACTACCCACAGTTGCTGGAACTGAGGGAAGCAAAGAGTTGTTGGTATTTTCATTTTCTCTGGAGGAGGAGGCAACTGAAAAGATCAAATTACATTTCATAACACACGGACAGTATACATCAATAGGACGAAACAGCGTCACAGCAAAGGAAGACGTTATAAACCATAACAAAACAAAGTAACGTACTTTCAGTTCTTTAAAAGGGTGAATGCACATTTTGATTTGCATATGACGTAACTAGCTAAAACTTAAACTACGAATAAAAATGGTTACATTTTACGGTTTGATTCAAGAATCTTACACCATAAGTTAGCGTTTGAATAACACTTTATATGGTGTAACTTACGGTCCTGATGAGCTGTGACACTAAATGGAAGTAAATAATGTAGATGAAATGCTATTACACACACACACTTGTTTATGGAAGCTAGAACTGACGGACAAGAGGTAAGGTAGTGAGTTTACACCATAAGTTAGCGTTTGAATAACACTTTATATGGTGTAACTTACGGTCCTGATGAGTTGTGACACTAAATGGAAGTAAATAATGTAGATGAAATGCTATTACACACACACTTGTTTATGGAAGCTAGAACTGACGGACAAGAGGTAAGGTAGTGAGTTTACACCATAAGTTAGCGTTTGAATAACACTTTATATGGTGTAACTTACGGTCCTGATGAGTTGTGACACTAAACGGAAGTAAATAATGTAGATGAAATGCTATTACACACACACTTGTTTATGGAAGCTAGAACTGACTAGTAGTGAGTTTACACCACCCATCGCCAACTGTTCAGCTACTCTTTATCAATGAAAAGTGGGATAGACAACATATTACAACATTCCCACGGGTGACAGAACAAGCAACTTTGGTGACGGGATTCGAACTTCCGCTTTAACTACCAGACCATGCCAGTTCTTTCTTCATGGAAATCAGTAACGATCCAATTTTAAAAAGTGACGTGATATAAATAACTATCAATCGTATTGTAATGTAATACAATTCACAGGTCATATTTTGCCAGTTCAGGAGTTCCACTCCACAAGTCTTAACACTGTAATAGTCAATAGTCTTGACACAGTAATACTCAATAGTCTTGATACAGTAATACTCAGTAGTCTCGACACAGTAATACTCAGTAGTCTTGACACATTAATCCTCAATAATCTTGACACAGTAATACTCAATAGTCTTGACACAGTAATACTCAGTAGTCTTGACACACTAATACTCAGTAGTCTTGATACAGTAATACACAATAGTCTTGACACAGTAATACTTTATAGTCTTGACACATTAATACTCAATAGTCTTGATACAGTAATACTCAGTAGTCTTGATACAGTAATACTCAATAGTCTTGACACAGTAATCCTCAATAGTCTTGACACAGTAATATTTAGTAGTCTCGACACACTAATACTCAGTAGTCTTGATACAGTAATACTCAGTAGTCTTGATACAGTAATACTCAATAGTCTTGACACAGTAATATTTAGTAGTCTCGACACACTAATACTCAGTAGTCTTGATACAGTAATACACAATAGTCTTGACACACTAATATTTAGTACATTTAGTTATTTATGGTTTGGTTTGAATTTTGCGCAAAGCTACATGAGGGCTATCTACGTTAGCCGTCCCTAATTTAGCAGTGTAAGACTGGAGGGAGGGCAGCTAGTCATCAATAACAACGAATAGTGGGATTGACCGTCACATTATAACGCTCCCACGGCTGAAAGGGCAAGCATGTTTGGTGTGACGGGGATTCGAACCCGCAACCCTCAGATTACGAGTCGAGCGCCCTAACCACCCGGCCATGTCGGGCTAGTTATTGTAAAAGTTGTAAAAGTAACTCCATAATATTTCATAAGGAAAGTTCCTATAAATGAAATATTTGCTTTTATTATGTGTAAACTTTTCGATAGGTCGTTTTGGTTTGCTAATTTGGTTTACATCTACTTGTGTCTAGGTTTAAAAAAAAAAACTGATCATTTTGTTTAGAATGAGAATGTATATTCTACCCGAATCAGGTCATACTCGCAAGCTTATTGAGAATTAGTAATATCAGTGTGTCGGTTAAAATTACTTACATTGTTACCAATGGTAAACACATGTTAAAGCCTGTGTTTACTTTCGCTGTATCGGCCTTTGGCCGTTGTGCGCGACCAGTGAGGGCCAAGTTCACACGGACATTTTCCTCCAGTAAAGCCTGTGTTTTGTGTGCGAAAATGACTGGCTTGAAACCTAAAGAGCTCGTGACAACCAACAGTATACAGTAAGTTATCTTTGCTGCTACTGTCGCGATGTTGGATGTTTTTTAAGGAGTACTGGTGTTTTTTTACTCTTGCTTTTAGGCAACGTTCTTTAAAATGGCTGTCCCATATCTACTATCTTAAAGAGATCGTGAAAAGTACCAAATACAAACCATTTAAAAACGAAAACAAATTATAGAAAATTAACCCTTCATCATGCTCGTTAATGTAGTATTATCAGGACAAAATTACAGTTTCAAATAAGCTTCATCTCAATATTTGCTTCTGCAAAAGTTTAATGAGTCTTTCAGAGGATAAGAAGGATAAGATAGTAAGATATTGTAGGGTTTGTCTAATATCACAGAAAAGCTTTACTCTCACATTTAAATTTTCGATACTTCAAAAGTTTCGAAGAGAAATCCGATTGGCTACAAGTTTTCATGCTTTTGCTTGTATTTTTTTGCCTCAATTTCTAATAAATAACTCGTGATTGATGAAGCCTGAAACTGTTAATTTATTATTTTAGTGAAAGAAGGTTGTTTGTATGTATTTATAAAACTTGTTTTCGGCCTAATATTTGTTTTTATTTTGTTATCATTCGTATATTCGTTATCATTTGATTTTTTGACCAACAGGAAAGCTACAGGTCGAAAACTTTTAAAACAAAGCTAAGCTTGTTTTTATGTTTTAGCTCAAAGCTTCAAAACAAGCTATCTACGCTCTGTTCACTATGGTGAATCGAACCCTGGATTTTAACATTGTAATTCTGTAAGCGTACTGCTGACCAGTAGGGCGCACTTGGCTTGGGCATTTCATACGTTATAAAAACCAAACTGGACACAGAAAATTGGGTTTTTGGTCCAAAGAGAACGTCACAGTTTTTAAAATTACCGTAAGTACTATCTCCCATAACTAGGAACAAGAAAGTGGTTTTATTTTGGCCACTAGATGGGCATAGGATCACAAAATCTCATTTCTATTGAAGGAGTAAAATACATTTTAAAGGATAAAAACTATGATAAGATAACAAACAATGTAATTACAGATCGCCTAGAACTATGAGAACTGTTTTCTAAAACTAAAGAATGAGTTTACAAATGCAGACTTTGTTATTGATGTATGTGCTCTATTGCAAGGCCTAAAAGATTGAAGAGATTTTTCAACTCTGATCATTACAATTGCCACAGTGTGTAACAAAAAATTGATTCATTTGATTTTCTCGTATAATATCTGATACGGTTATGCAGATTTAAAAGCTGAAAACTGTGCTAGATTATGTGATTTAGATCACAAGAAGTGCTAAAAGCAAATAAGCACGCATAAAAGACTACTTCAAATACATAATAAGATTTGGGCTCATTTATATAACGATAAATAACTAGAAAATGTTGAATCAAAAACATAATTTCGACTATAGTGAAAAATCAATCAGGCCAATAATTAAAATTATCAACGGGAATATTCTGGCAATGATTTAACAAAATGAATTTATTTGTTTATTTTCCATAATTTCTTTTTTTTTATTTTAGATGCATAATTTTTCTTAGAAGTATATATATATATATATATATATTTAGGTTTTTACGGGAAAATACCACGTTCATAAACTCACTGTTATGATTGATTATTGATAAATATATTACAATTGTTTATTTGAAGTTAAGCGCAAACCTCCACAATAGGCTATCTGTGCTCTGCCTACCATAGGTATCGAAACCAGGTTTCCCGCTGTGCCGCAAGGGGGCAGTTGTGAAGCAATAGTCTACGAACTTCAAATGTATCCGTTAATTTATTAAATATTTTATGACTTCATTCTGCTAATAATCATCATTACATTATTGAAGTAACAAAAAAAAACTTTATTAATCAGCACTGCTCAATCTTCTATAAGAAAAAACTAAAATATCTGCATGTATTTATTAATAATTTGTTTGTAAATTTTTCTGAATAACCAATATTGCGTTTTTTTATTTGGGAAATCAACCATGCCTGCTTTAAAAAAATGTACTATTTTTAGCACTCGTTAGAAGAGTTGTCAAATTTTATAGATTTGTTTGTTTTTAATTATGCACAAAGCTAAGGGCTATCTGTGCTCTGGCCACCACGGGTATCGAAACCCGGTTTCTAGTGTTGGAAGTCCGCAGACATACAGCTGTGCCACTAGGGGGGGACTTTTATAAATTTAAGTGTAAATTAAGCTAAAACCTTCTCATGCTTTGACTAGGTTTACTGAGTAGGTGAAACTTCAATCATTTTGGATTAATTCGTTAAATACTTTCATGCAACATCAATCAGGCGTTAATTTCCATTATGGAGAAATATATATAAAATAAAAAAAACACAAATTTGCCATCAAATCTTGATGTTTTAATGTTGTTTTTTTCTTGCGTTAGACGATCTATAATGGATTTATATTTTTGGATTCATCTTCGTTAGAGGTAGCCTGTGCATTAGATAACGTCAAAAAGTATTATACAAATATATATTTTAATTATTAGATTCTATAACATGATGGAAATCAACAACATACATTATAAACATATAAACATATATTATACAAATATATATTTTAATTATTAGATTCTATAACATGATGGAAATCAACAAGAATGTAATGAAAACCCGAAATAGATTTTCTTTACGTCAAAAAGTATTATACAAATATATATTTTAATTATTAGATTCTATAACATGATAGAAATCAACAAGAATGTAATGAAAACCCGAAATAGATTTTCTAAAAACCATCGAAACTGGTGAGTTCCTGATTTATTTATTTTTTAGATATTTCTTTCACATATAAAGGGACAACAAAGCTTTAGTATTCGGCTCGAATAGCCATAGTCTTGTGGTTAGCAGATGGTCCAAAGTTAGGGCCGCGATAAGCCACTTAACACGCTCCGCACTTTCAGTCGTGAGGGTGCTATAACCATGACAGTCAATCCTGCTATTTGGTTAGGAGTAGCAGTTTGGTTTGGTTTTGAATTTCGCGCAAAGATACACGAGGGCTATCCGCACTAGCCGTCCCTAATTTAGCAGTGAAAGACTAGAGGGAAGGTAGCTAGTCATCACCACCCACTGCCAGCTCTTGGAGTACTATTTTATCAACAAATAGTGG
>NW_013665745.1:629957-633906 GCF_000517525.1 Limulus polyphemus
CTCAGTGTTCAGGTTTAAAAAACAAACACCAAATACCTAGTATTGAATTTTTTCAACGAAATGTTTTTCTTTATATATATCTCACTCAAATTCTGTAAACTTATGAATAAGTAACACTACAGCGTATTTAAGGTTTGTTATACAAAGAAAAATACATTTCATTTCAAACTTCTAATAAGATCTAGTCAGTTTCCAACAGTCACTAGTGATGATGAGTTTGTGTGAAATATCGAAAAAATCTTGATAGAGAAAATACTAAAAATTTGAAAAAAAAACTAATCAGAAAAACAATTACGTAGAGTTAAGAAGAAATTATTAAGAAAATTACTTCAATTTCTGTTCGTTTATTTGTTCAATTGCAAAACTATTCAATGGTATATCAGAGTTTTAACCAACCGCAGCGATTGAACCCCAAATGTTAACGTTATAAGCCTATATGCTAACCGCTAAGCTACCGGCAGCATTTGTAAGCTCTCTGTGAACTCGAATCCTTTCATAGTTAACAAAGCGTACTCACTTATCAAACCAATGTGAATATTATTTAGTTTGCTTGTTTTGTTGTTACGCTCAATGAACTACCTGTGTCCTGCTCAATTCGGGTATCGAAATCCGATGTTCAGCGTTATAGCCTTTAGATTTACCGCTTAACAACCGGGGGTACTATATTAAGTGATTTATGGGTTAAACAAAAAGCGCAGATAACTCATTCTATAGCTTTGCGCTAAAGACAAAGAAACCTAAACCGTACGTACATAGTTGTCAAGATCCTACTTATATACATTATAGTTTGTTTTGTTCTGAACGGGACCTATCTACGCTAGCTCTCCATAATTTAACAGTGATAGACAAAATGGAAGACAACTAGTGAACACCAGCCACCGCCAGATCTTGGGCTACTTTTTTACTAATGAATAGTGTGATTGATCGTCGCTTATAAGGCCCCCACGGCCGAAACGGCGATCATGTTTGGTGACGGGGATTCGAATCAATTTATGATGTTTTTAGTTATCTCTAATTATAAACCTAAAACGTGATTTAGTTTGCGATTCGTACGAGAGTTTGTGTCTCGAAAGGAAATTTGAGCTATATGTTAATTTTTATATGTTTTCCTTTTAATCGCTTCATTAAAAACAAGCTTCTTAGACTAATCTAAATGTCTTCCCTCTGCAAATATAAAAAGTTCCATATTCATCACATGTAATAGAGTATTCCAAGTAGACACGAATTTATTAAGTCACATGGTGTTCTTGCTGAATGGTAATTAACACCACTCGGGCCTTCATTTACATCAAACACGCTTTTCTCCCGCATAAATTATGAACTAGAGAAAAGCAAAGTAATGGCTGTGTAAATATTATTAAAAACAGTTGAGAGGGGATAAAACAGAATGCATAAAAGTGTTTTGACTTCGAATAATGTAGCTTTTGTATTATTAATACCATTAATACCCACGATCTCGCTCCAGTCACTTCTTCTTGTACTTAATGGGATTTTATTTTGCTAATATTTAATGCAATTAGCTCATTACTAGCCTGAGTGTCAGTCTGTGAAAAGGACAAAGGTGGAATGGAGAAATAAACGTCTACTTGTTCAAGGAATACTTTTTTTTTTCCTTGGGCTCACAATGGCACGTTCTTTGTTTTTCTTTTAGTTTTGTCTTGTTTAAGAACTTCGCGCAAAGCTACAGTTAATCATAGCCGTCCCTAATTTTAAGTTGACAGACTAGAAAGAAGGCAGATAGTAAACACCACTCACCGACAATTCTTGGTCTACTCTTATTTGATCGATTAGTAGGACTTGACAGTCACTCTTCTAATGCACCCATGGCTCTTAGGTGCCAAGCGGGACGCGAACTCTACATCCTTTGATTCACAGTCTGGACAGGCTAACCGTTAGGCCATGCCCGGTCTCAATGACAGAGAGGTAAAGCGAAAGCCCTTGGTTTTTGAATAACGTTATGTTTTCTTTGCCTAGCTATGACAATATAATTCGGACAGTAGTGTAAGGAAATTGAAATACTAGCATCAGGAATAAAATGTAGCACAAAACCGATTTTTTCGAAGAGTTTAAATTATTGTTTGTTTTTGTTGATCACAAAGCTACACAAAGTACTATCTATGCTCTTCCAACCGCAGGTATCGAAACTTATTTTTTTTAGCGTTATAAACGTACAAACTTGCCGCTGAGTCACCAGGGGGCGGTCATTTCGCAAATATGGAAGACAAAAGTTCCATTTTTAACTACCTTATAAGATGTTTACCGTGTATCGATGATACGCGTTTGAACCCGTACTGGGATTCTTGTGTATTTGATTACGTTCTTAATGTAAATTTGCTACATTATTTAAAGCTAATACGTTGTTACTAACACAAGGCCTCCTATTAAAAAAACATGTGGAAATGGCCTTTGCGTTATTTTCCGATCAATCAAAGGGTAACGGCATTGAATTACACCAACTAAAAAGACATTGAAATTAAATATATAATTATTTAAATTTCTTACATTAAACAAATCTAATAATTTGAGATATCAACTGAAGAAGAGAACAAATAAATTTGGTTGGATGATTGTCCGTAGTCTCGATCCTTCTCTCCTTATTTTCAGGAATTTATCCAGACTTTACAAAAAACAAGTTTATTTGCAATACCAGTAAGCGTGTAACTTGAACAATAAAAGTTGTTTTTGTATTCTACGACAATCAATAAACTAGAAAAGTGAAGCAAAGGCAGGAAACAAAGCTGTCTCGAAAGGCAGTGTGCTCAAATAATCGCGTCTGTGGGTGGTGCGAATACATAATAAAGTGGAAACAATAAGCAACATAAAAAACACGCTTCATTTTTTTTTCAAAAACTTAAAGTAATGAAGAAGAAGCTGTAAAAAAACTAACTTAATTTATTAGGTTATTTTCTGATGATATAAAAATCATTTTAGCTAGGCACTATTGAGCAATTATTTTTTCAACTCTTCCCACACATCTTCTGGCAGCCTCAACATTTACTGTACTCGTCACATTCTTTTCTTGCTTAAAGCCCCCCCCCCCCCTCCAACGATAAAATTACAGGGGTAATTCCAAAATATATCCAGTAATACCTTAAATGAACAATACCTATCTCAGTCTTGCTCCAGTAGCTTTAAAATCTGTTTGTTTAGTGTTTTCATACCCCCCCCCCCCAACGATAAAATTACAGGAGTAATTCCAAAAGATATCCAGTAATACCTTAAATGAACAATACCTATCTCAGTCTTGCTCCAGTAGCTTTAAAATCTATTTGTTTAGTGTTTTCATACATCCCCCCCCAACGATAAAATTACAGGGGTAATTCCAAAAAGATATCCAGTAATACTTAAATGAACAATACCTATCTCAGTCTTGCTCCAGTAGCTTTAAAATCTGTTTGTTTAGTGTTTTCATTTTCTCTATCAGCAAATGAAACAATTTTGTATCTTCGAACACCTATTAAAAAGTTCTATTTGCCATTTTTGCAAGTTTCTTAATTTTTGTCTACTATTTCCAATGTTTTAATATTATTTTCTACCCTTCTTATTCTTGCATCTCATACTGACGCTTTTTTTATAATATAGAGTGACTGTAAAGTCAGTTTTAATTTGAAACAGCTTGTAAAACGAACCGTATAATATACGAGCAATATAGTTTGTTTACACGAACAAAGGATCATAGTATTACATTCCACTGGTTTCTGGTAGTGGTAGTAAGGGTAGCTGCACATGATCGTATGCAAGTTAGGTTGGTATATAGACACATGATGGAATAGATAATTGTTATTACTTCACTAGGAGTGAAAAACACATCTAATATTAACTTTTGATTGTTTGTTTGTTTTTAATTAAGCACAAAGCTACATAAGGCTATCTGTGCTCTGCCCACCACGGATATCGAAACCCGGTTTCTAGCGTTGTAAGTCCGCAGACATACCGCTGTGCCACTGGG
>NW_013665745.1:634921-640192 GCF_000517525.1 Limulus polyphemus
AACACCTATTAAAAAGTTCTATTTGCCATTTTTGCAAGTTTCTTAATTTTTGTCTACTATTTCCAATGTTTTAATATTACTTTCTACCCTTCTTATTCTTGCATCCCATACTGACGCTTTGAAATGTATTATTGTATTTTTTTATAATATAGAGTGACTGTAAAGTCAGTTTTAATTTGGAACAGCTTGTAAAACGAACCGTGTAATATACGAGTAATGTAGTTTGTTTACACGAACAAAGGATCATAGTTTTACATTCCACTGGTTTCTGGTAATGGTAGTAAGGGTAGTTGCACATGATCGTATGCAAGTTAGGCTGGTATATAAACACATGATGGAATAGATAATTGTTATTACTTCACTAGGAGTGAAAAACACAAATAACATTAACTTTTGAATAAGTAATCATATTGGTGGAAACCTGTCACTAAACTAATGGTATTACTCTGATCATATCACTGTAGTAACAATACATGTGGTTGGCTCTTGCTCAAGCAAGCTTTTGGTGGGAACCAAATCGATACTCAGTCGCTAGTTTGACCATTTTCTGACTCACCTGACCTGCTTCTGTGACTACTAGTTATTTGGCTGTTTGAAGTTGTGGGTCTACCATCGTAACCAAACAACTGAATCATGTCATTGCGACGGAGGTTCAGATGATCCATTCCAATATAAAATTCCATTGTCAGGATGGACCCAGCAATATAAAATTATGGCAACATTGAACAGTTGCTATAGTGGCGCTCCCTAGTGGCAATTAAGAAACAGTGAATTGCACTCTCCGTGGTCTGTTATGCATATACACAAAATATTTCGCTTGTTCGTTGTACGATTCGCCCTATAGACTATTCCCAATACTGAACTGATTCTATAACCAAGATGCATCTTCACTTCGAGCAGTATCAGGATTGTCGAATAGCTAGACATTAAAGTACGTGATAACAAAAATAGAGAAAATCAAGTTAGAAAGAAATGTCGTAACACAAGAATGTAAGATTTTAGTTTGTTCACTTAATATGGCACCTATGATCCCCTGAGAAGTCCATATGACATCTATGATCTAAAGGAGTACGAATAAAATATCTGAACATTGCATTTGTTTTTCTTCCTCATTCAAATATGACAGTAACAAATGATTAACCGACGAAGATGGAAAATGTAGCTTTGCTATAATTTTTTTTTAGGTAGATAGCGGAAAAGGAAAGATAAAATCATTACTTATTTCTCCCATGTAAGATTTTATGTTATTGTGTTGGAAAACTAATTTTTCTGTTTTAATACAGAAGACTTCTCAAATTATGAGAGTAGTGTCACACGAAATGGATTGATTTGGTTTGAATGTCGCACAATGCTACTCGAGAGTTATCTGTCCCTAATTTAGCAGTGATAGACAAGAGGGAATGCAACTAGTCAATACCACCCACCGTCAACTCTTCTGCTACTATTGTGCCAATGAATAGTGGGACTGGCCGTCACATATAACGCCCCTACAGCTGAAAGGGCAAGCATGTTCGGGAACGGGGTTTCGAACCCGCAACCCGCAGATTAGTAGTCAATCACCCTAACCACCAGACCATGCCAGACCTATCATACGAAGTAAGAGATGAAAAGTAACCCAATCACAATGTCTCAAAGTCATTTTATGAAGTTTACTATAATTAAAACTTTATACATGTTACTTTTTTATTCAGTTTGATAACATTTAGTCTTTTCCCAGGAAAGGGGATGCTAATGAGGGGCTAAAATGACGTATATCAGAATTGAACGAAATTTTTCACAAACTAGCCATAGATAGTTTATGACATATATATTTAACACCGAACAATTCCCAAATATTGTAACCACTAACACGTGTGTGGATCTACGTGGCCACAAATTAACATCTCTCTATATGCACGGGACTGAGCGCGGCCCTTTGGTAAGTATGTCGGACCGTGGATCCGAAATTCCTTAGCTCGCGCGCCCGTTACCCCCCCAAAAAAAATACGCACTCTGTACTTTGGGGTTACATGAGAAAAAAAGAGCAAAATCCCACTATTTGGTTAAAGTAATCCAAGAGTTGATGGTGGGTGGTGCTTAATAGCTGCCTTCCATCCAGTGTATCACTTCAAAATAACCATTGAGCAACTTTGCTCGAAATTCAACAAATAACAACTATATGCGTAACATTCAGGGTATGAGCTCTGCACTCCACGAATAACAATTCCTACTTCACCGTCAATGTGGCATGTACAACGTACAAGAGAGTGTGTTAGCGATCACTATGGATCCAGTTAAAAATGGCGGTCTGTACATTGCGTATGGTAGCGCGTACACCAGGACGTCGGCAAAACCCAGCCAAAGGAATAGAGACGAAAATCCCTTCACTAATCAAGCACAAAACTGCCTTTAAAGTTCGGCTAATCTTCCTCGATGTCTAGAAAACGAGCCGCAAAAACATCGGTTTTCTTCTTCTTCTTCTTTCTTCTTCTCTGTCAGCTCGTAAACCACAGTGTGCCTACCATACACCAAAACATTTCACTATTCTCTAGGATGTGCCATTTCAAACCTAGAGCAGGAAGTGATCCATGATAGGCTAGTTACAGCTCAAAGTACTAATCACGGTCTCTGATCAGTAAGTCATTACGTGCAATATATGGAAGTAGATAATCTAGTGTATACCCCTTACCGCGCCGCGCAGTATCCTGGTCATGACTTATCTTGCTTGAAGAAGTAACGTCTATATAATATATTAAGGTTCTATAGAATAGAACTGAATAAGTTGGTGAAATGGTGCCTTCCACCTAGAAGCTACAGCCCCACTGGAAGCCAAGACTTCGACTCACAATAAGTTTGTTTGTTTGTTTGTTTTTAATTATGCACAAAGCTACACAAAGGCTATCTGTGCTCTGCCCACCACGGGTATCGAAACCCGGTTTCTAGCGTTGTAAGTCCGCAGACATACCGCTGTGCCACTGGGGGCCTCACAATAAGTGCAGAAACGATTAACAAACATTTTATTCCAACGTATATATGTACCCATCCTGTGAGTGTAGGGTATGAGTGGTGAAATGCAGGAATGGGTAAAGCAGATTTTCCTCCCATCCCAAATGCTCTCCAGTTTCTGATCTTTTTCCATCCCAACAATCTTAGAATATTTTTTGTTACTAGTTCGTATTCGTTTCGTGCTGTTTTAATGCTTAGTGATTCAGCGTGTCTTTAACCCTCAAATTAGCCGTTCACTACCTGTAAGGCTCACATGTTATATCGTATCAATAATTTTATACAACGTTGTGTAAAGAAGTGACCAGAAATACTGGATGAACTTTTTTATTTTCTACATAAAATACACAAGACACTCCAGCAATAAGCAGTGGGATTAACTGAAATATTGATGACCTTTTCTCTCCCATTCTTTTGTGCGAGTCGTACGTTATTAGAGTCCATGTAAGCAATACAGTCATGGCCCACAAGCAGTATTAACAGTGTAGAAAAATATGTTTAAAAACCTTTTATAAAAATATCTTTTGCTCATAGTTAAATTTCGGCATTGCAATGAGTTTAAATTGTTGACTAATTGCAGCAAGAGAACTAAAGCAAGTGTTGATGGTGTTACTCTTGTAACCGTGGGGGCGTTATAATGTCAATCCCACTATTCGTTGGTAAAAAGAGTAGCCCAAGAGTTGGCGGTGGGTGGTGATGACTAGCTGCCTTCCCTCTAGTCTTACGCTGCTAAATTAGGGACGTAATTCATAACAAACAAACCTGGTTTAAATACATTTTGTTCTTTACCCATCATTGCAAGACAAGCAGTGTGTTAAATATACATAAACATGAAGCAAGTCACGAGTAACATACTTTATCATATTAATGTATACATCTGATAAGCTGATGAATATAAACTTTCAGGTAGTACACCATGTTTACTTTAACAAGCTTGTATTACTTCATCATGGACATGTTTCAGATAATAATAAGCGTGTAATT
This sequence comes from Limulus polyphemus, assembly GCF_000517525.1. NCBI lineage: Eukaryota > Metazoa > Arthropoda > Merostomata > Xiphosura > Limulidae > Limulus > Limulus polyphemus. The sequence goes on from NW_013665745.1 coordinate 638,888, forward strand.
GTAATATTAACATGCATTCTCAGTGTTGATAGTTACATTTATTAAATGGATACTGAAAACTGCCTAAGATCATCAAAGTATTTTTTTATGTTATTGTTTTGCTATGACGTGAAATTTGTATAGTATGTTTAGTTTTTGTTTTTTTTTAATTCCTGTAAACTCCCAGTGGAGCATAAGGCCGCAACAACACCTCGCCAACGGAAGGTGTTGTTGCAGGTACTTGTAGCAGGTTGGTTTTTACGGGGTGGCCCCGCGCCCAACCCTCCTCCTTTCTCATCCTGGACTTGGGACCAGGCAAAGGCGGAGGTTGGCATGTTTGGTGTGACGGGGTTTCGAACCCGCGACCCTCGGATTACGAGTCGAGCGCCCTAACCACCTGGCCATGCCGGGCCTTATTTTAGCTTTACTTATACATAATTTTATATTTTAAGTGCGAAAATTGTGAAATTTTATTTACTTATAATAAGAAACTTTTTGATCAACTCTGTTTCTTGTTAAATTCATATAAAGGGGTATTCGAACAGTAACTGACTTCCCCTAGCTTAAATTTTATTATTATTTTATAGGTTTTAAAATATTTTGAGAACGAATAACAGTTTTATGATAACCGACCTGTCCTCCGGTGGGGCAGCGGTAAGTCTTCGGATTTGCAACGCTACAATCAGAGATTCGATTCCTCTCGGTGGATTCAGCAGATAGCCCCAATTGACAAAAATTATAAGTGGCCAAAATATTCTGAAATTCTGAAATTAATTTATTGTACAATTGCTTTGACGTGCTCTCTAGTGGCACAGCGATATGTCTTCTGGTTTTACGTAGTGCTGGGAACAGAATTATTGCGTAAATGGACAAATGCAATCAGTTTAGCATAGACTGTGCAGTTCTTTTTCTGTTTCTACGAAGTTTCGATTTCGTTTTTTAAGTTCTCAGTTGTCATGTTTCGAGAGTTTTTATTTTTGTATAGACATTAGGTAGTTTCTCTCCATTTATTCAAGTAATGTGCAAGTTAAGTGAACACTGATATCGGAGAAGTTTGCTCTTTGAGGTAACATTTACTAGCAGTCAGCGTGACCTGAATTCAATGCTTTCCTGAAGATGTAACTTGTGATTTTAATCTTCATCTCTACGAGCATTTCTAGTTAATGAAATAACAATTAAGTCATTAAAATCCATTCACAACCATGCTACTCGGAAAGGTCCAAATTACTCATTGTCTAGTTATCAAGTAACTAGATATCATTTTTCCAGACGGTTCTGCTATGATTAGTGTCTGGCGAAAAAGCTTCAGCAGATTATTTACCTTTG
>NW_013665745.1:640518-649569 GCF_000517525.1 Limulus polyphemus
AAGATCTGTGCAAGAACTCAGCTAACAGATGTTACCGCATATAAAACTATCTTCAAGTAACTTATTGTAGGATTACTTAATTGTTGATGAGCTGACCTTCGCAAGTCTAGGAGAAGTCTATAAATTTGATGTTGTTTTCTTAGTGAAAGGTTTCACAATGGGCTATGTGTGCTTCGTCCATCGCGGGGAATCGAACCCAGAATTTTAGCGTTGTATCTACGTAAACTTACCGCTGAACATCGTGGGACTAGAAATTTTGAACAGATTATGGTATTTTATGATTATTGTCAGCCTTATTTGTCATTTTGAAAGTTAAGCCTTATATTGTTAATTGTGATTTATCTAGTTTTATAGATATTTGTTGATTCAGCTTTTTTAAAAGAATCATCCATAGAAAATGTAATTTGTCAATGGTTACTGGATCTAAATCCTAGATTAACATTTTATTAATTTTGAAAAAATTTAAAACGCCTATAGAAACACGAAGCCATTCTTTATGCTGGTTAAAGTTGTACTATTCTTTATGGTGGTCACAGTTGTACTCTTCTTTATGGTTGTCACAGCTGTACTCTTCTTTATGGTGGTCACAGTTGTACTCTTCTATATGGTGGTCACAGCTGTACTCTTCTTTATGGTGGTCACAGTTGTACTCTTCTTTATGGTGGTCACAGCTGTACTCTTCTTTACGGTGGTCACAGTTGTACTTCTCTTTATGATTGTCACAGTTGTACTTTTCATTATGATGATCACAGTTGTACTCTTCATTATGGTGGTCACAGCTGTACTGTTCTTTACAGTGGACACAACAATATTCTTCTTTATAGTGATCACAACTGCACGCTTCTTTATGTACTCTTTTTAAGGTAGCTATACCTGTGCTCCTTTTGATAGGGGTCACAACTGTACTCATTATCATGACAATACTCTTCTTTACGATAGCCACAACTGTGTTCTTATTTACGATAGTACAACTGTACTCTTCCTTATAATAGCCACACTAGTACTCTTTACACAACGTTTGCTGTATATCTAGAGGTCCACGATAGCAGGTAGTTAACATTTTGAAAAAATAGTTTATATATTCATGAAATAGTGCTAATGATTAACTTGAAAGTTAACCTTGCGCTGACTCACCTGGGAACTTGTAAAAAAGAAGGTTATTTAACAAATAGAAATTAGTATGGTAGTACTTAATAGTAGGAATCGTGATGAAACAAAATGGCGGCCAGAAAAATCGCCCCTTCAATACCACCTTCAGGTATGTCTGAATATTAACAATGACTATTTCACAGTATTGACAGAGCAAAACTAAAGCTTATTGCACTTATGAAGCAGGTTAAATCACCATATACGTATTTATGAAGTGAATCAAAATTTCATTATTTCAACGAATTTTCAATTAAGTAAATAAGTAACGTTTCTAGACAAGTGTACAGAAAAAAATGACGAACCTTATCACTCTAGTTCTTTTACAGAACTCTTCCGTTTGGGATCCCAATGTTACTTTGGACATATAATTAGATTTGAGGGTAGGTTGGTAGAGATCGTCATCAAGTCGAATCGGGTATACGCGCGCCCTACGCTTGGTACTGCTGGCTGTGACGGATTTATTATTATATATTTATTTTAATATCGATGTTTGTTTAAATTAAACTTATATTTAGAAATGTACATAACATATGCTGTTAAATATGTATTACAAAACTCCCTCCTATTCTTCAAAGTTGTAGAAGATTCTCGAGTGTAAGAATCAACAATATGTGTGTGTGTGTACGTAAACGCTAGTTTAGCGTTTGTATTGTTACGTAAACTGAATTTTGGAAAAACTCTCCGCACGCCTATAAATATAACCAACGCGACGCGCCTAAAACAGTATCTATTATTGGTTTGCTATAGTTGGTATACTATAAACTTAGGAAACTATAACTGTGATTGTTATGATCGGGAACTTAACATACTTGACCAGGAACATTTATAAATTTTGAACATTACAAACCATTTAACTTCAGTGGATTCACATCGGACATTAGTAATTTTACTAAAACATTACTTAACTTAAACGGTGGAAAATTTGGCAAAGAAGACAGAGCTAGCTAGCTCCCTATTAAGTGAATTGTACCTACATCAACTCCAAACTAACTCGCTCACCGTGAACCCTCAATAAGACATCAAGGAAGTTCCAAACCAGAAAGAAGATTCGATATTGTTTGTAAGTTTGTAAAACTTTTGTATATAAATCATTGTGGGAGCAGAAAAATGTATTCTGTTCTGGGATTGGAAATTTCCAAGACAGGAATATATTGTAATTGATGGTATTGGAAAGCAAAGGAATATGAATAAACTTAAGACACCAGGACCATCCAGAAAGATACCACCAGAAAGTAAAGTGTGGCTTTTTTAAAATGAACACAAAGGTCTATAGCAAAAGTCATCCACGTGTCCCAGGCAATAATACTACGCAACATAATCAAGAAGGATCTCTGTCCGGAAAGGCCCAGCATGGCCAGGTGGTTACGGCGCTCGACTCGCAATCTGAGGGTCGCGGGTTCGAATCCCCGTCACACCAAACATGCTCGCCCTTTCAGCCGTGGGGGCGTTATAATGTGACGGTCAATCCCACTATTCGTTGGTAAAAGAGTAGCCCAAGAGTTGGCGGTGGGTGGTGACGACTAGCTGCCTTCCCTCAAGTCTTACACTGCTAAATTAGGGACGGCTAGCGCAGATAGCCCTCGTGTAACTTTGCGCGAAATTCAAAACAAACAAACTGTCCGGAAAAGCGACATAAGTCATATGCACACAAGATACTTCCATAATATATGCACTCAACTATTGCATATCTCAAGCAGTTGGAGAATGAAACGGATATTCATACTATTCCATAGATAAACATACCTATGAGTGTTTGTTCGATCGGAATGTGAAAGTGGCGCTAAAAGCCGCCATTCTCGTACTTTAGACGGATTATTGAAAGCTTGCAAAGAGAAGAGGTTTGCTTTGGACATGATAACACTACGATGGAGTATTTTGCCAATGGAAACTACGCTGCAGGTCTATTTTCAAGATGCACTGTTGTCAGATAGAGCACGACTGGACGCGACACCATAAATAAGGGTCCAAAACGGTTTTGATATAATGTACTCATCGTCTGTAAAATACAAAGAGAAATAATCGCGTATATAAATAATTTTACTACTATATCTAATGTTTATTACAAAATTAAATAGGCAGCGAGTTAATTTAAAATGTTATGTCACTATATGGTAAGTTTATGGTCAGACAATAAAATATCTGTAGCCTCAAAAAAATTAATATATAGCAACAAATACAAAAAAAACAATCGGCAGCCTGATAGAATTTGGTTGTGGAGGTTCGGGTGGATCAGCGGTATGCTTTAAGGTTTAGATCGTTAATATACTCAGCGGTCGATTCCTGCGGTGGGCACAGCATAGATAGCTCCTTATGCAGATTTTCGGTTAACTAAAAACAAAGAAAGAGCTTTACCTTTTGATGCAGCTTCATATGAACATACCGATTTAATTGAATTAATACTGAATTATGCCTAACACAATGGAAGTTTGATTTTGATGTGTCACTTAAGGTCAAGTTCTGTTGTAATAGGTTTTCATAAGATTTAAATTACTAGTCACAAAAGAAATATACTCGTACAGCTATAATTAAACCTTAGAAGGTCTAAAAGATGTTTTTGGTACATAGCTGTCTAGTTTGTCTGTAATCAGTGGGTAAATTGAAGGGTCCAGCCCCCCAGCTTAAAAATTCAGAAAGGACATTATCCCTAGCCATATGGAACAAGGAGCCATGTGGAACTGAAACAATATTATACAATATTCAAAGTTTGTGGAGGAACTACACTGAGGAGCACGCGATTGTACGTGTAAACTGGTCTTCATCAGATAAGACTGAAATTACAGGTAACTATTCACAATCAAGTGATGGGCAGCGTAACGAGCCTTTTGCCTTGTTATGCAAAGTCGTTTATGGTTGCACAACTCTGGTTGTCGTCAAAACGGACGGCGATTTTTGATTCTCTAATAAATAGTTGGTTTTTTAAAGTTTCTTAAAAGGATATTACCTAATTACCCAGAAAGAACGAGCATGTTTGGTGTGACGTGGATTCGAACCCACGACCCTCAGATTGCGAGTCGAGCGCCCTAACCACCTGGCCATGCTGGGCCAACTGTACGTTGGACAGGTGACCTTTCTGAAGTGAATGAATTATGCCGAGTTCAAGCATCACCGAAAACAAATCAAGAGCCAACACATCCTGGTGTTGTGACACAACCTCAATAGGCTACCCTCGTCCTCTTCCAGTGATATTCGTTTCACAATCAATGCTGATAATGCCATTTGCCTAGACGTACATCTGGAAGGGATCACAAAAGTATCTGCTTTGATTATGGGCAACTGAACCACTTTAAAGTGAATTGTCCATACTTTGTCATGCAGCAAGATAAACAAAGATACCAGTTTTGATCAACTGTGCCATACATGTAGGTTAGTGATCAGCAAGCTGTAGCTGCTGCTGCTATGTCTCCCTAAAATCTAACAGAACTCAAGTTACATCTGCCCACCAACTTAAATAAAGAAGTGTAGTAGGCAGCATGCACCAAAAGGTTTGGTGCATCATCCCAGCTTTTTCAGGGTTTGGTTCGTGCCAGTAAAGGCACAGGGGTGAGAGATAGTGTTTCTGATTGATACAGGAGCTGCTATAATACTGGTTGATCTCATTGTGTATCAAGTACTTTGAGTGTAGCCACTTATCCAGCTAATTAACACTAACTTCATTCTGGTAATTTTTAATAAGTGAGATGTAACTGTAGAGGCACATATCAGGCTATGTTTAGGTCATGTCAACTATAGAATGATGGTTGTCATTTTAGACCTTGGTTATGTCATTGTATCCTATGGATCTATGTATTGTGTAAAATACTACCCAGTTCTTCTTATACAATAGGTAAACTGCATTTCTGTGGGAAAGTCATCCTATGTGAGCCAGACCATATCCAGAGAGTACACTACATAACTGTATTTTGTGTACAGAAATGGCTCTATGTGATTTATTGTAGACGAAGTCTAATGCATTAGCACCATGCAATGCCATGATAGAGATAATTCATGACGTTTACAATTTCATTCTCAGCAGGCAGAATTAGCTTCAACAATGATATTTTCAATATCAGATAGCACTGATGCTGTTTTGCAATTATGGGTAGTTGGTTATTCAGCTACTTGCTTGAATGGTTGTTGGCATATTAGTGAAGTGGATTTAATCAAAACTAGTGAATACAGCATAGCTTGCCATCTGAGGTCATTAGCTGAGTGACGCTTGTGCTATTATTGGAACCTGCTTCCAGAATATATCACAGCCTACTCTGAAAACTAATAAAAACTTGTAATGAAATTATTCTCAGGCAATAAAAAGGTTTAAGGTAATATATAGCATTAAAAGACATTGAATAAACACTTGTTATGATTTGAAACCCTTTTCGAAGATATCATATGGTGTCTTGTTTCATTGTAGCTCTTGGACTTGGGAGTTTATAGGCCTTCATTTGGTTCAGCAATGTCAGTAGAAGGTTATGGTGACGAATGCGATATGTAGTCAATTTCAGAAATGTTTAATAAGTTAGATATCCTGTGATTATGCTGGCTATCAAGAGATCTTTGATTTCAGGGCTATGTTCTTCAAAAGAATATCAAACAATAGAAAAATGAAGGATCACTCACTAATGTCTTGGAAAGGCCATTGTTTATGAAAGTGGAAATGCAATATTGTGAATGGATATGATTGGCCATAATTTTCAAGTACACTCCAGAATCTAGGTGTTATTCATCCTCCTAAATTAATCAAAGGACCCAACGAGAAAGATCTCCATACCTTTGCTCTTCCTCTAACGGTTTGCACTATTGGAAGATTACAGGAACGTTTATGTGCTTTGTGTTTTTGTTTTCAATATTGTTACTCTACTGCAGTACAGAAAAGTGTGAAACACACAGATTATCACATCACACATTCAGCATCACGATATACAACTGAATCAGTGATCTTCTTTTATTACTAATTTATGGAATAACTGATAATTCATCAAAATCTCAACAGCAGAAGATTGTTTTAACCACTGTATGTATTAGTTTTTAAAAGTTTGAACTTGATAAATGAATACTTTGTTGCTTTTATAGACTGCATAGTCTATCAGTGTTTTTTATCGTTTTTTTACAATACCAATGCATAACAATGTAAACGTTTATAGTAAGCATTGGCGAGTCAGAGAATAAAGTCAACTTAGATATCGTATTCCGATAGTTGTCTGGTTCTAGTGTTTCAAAATGCCTGAAGCTCATCTGAAAACTAAATTAGATGTTTTATACAAATCAGTAAACCTAGTATAATACTTACCTTCGTAGCGACTACTAACTAAGTAGAGCGATAGGTAATCAAAGTGCCTTTCAGTAACAGCACATTCTATTAACTTACAAAGAGAAATTCAATAACAAGAATTAACTATATTTCTCTGTGTCATTGATTTCTCTTCTTCGTTTAGAATAAATCCAAACTATATCTAAAATAATACTGAATAACATTGCCATCCGAATATCGATGTTTGCCGATTAACGAAAATACAATTATAATTAATGAACTAGTTCTACAACTAAACAACTTGGCATGTAGCTGTAGAAAACATTTCTAGTCTTACTTTCAACGTTATTGATGACTTTGTGATCACTGACAGTCGTAATCTAAATTAGAGATTCAACTTAGGTCTCAAGGTATAGTTTATTGTAGTTGTTTGTTATGTGTTCATCAATTTAATTGGAGGTCATCTCCATCTTTCTTCAACAACTGTGACTCTTAGATCTTGTTTAAATCTGTCACGTTTTAACAGGATCGATAGGAAAACAAGTTGATTATTCATAAACTTTAACAGTTAAACCTATAAGACCAACCACAGGCTCAAAGTGTTCTCATAAAACTTTAAAATGTACTTAGGAAGAGATATAATTTCACTCTTATTATTATATGTACATCTATAATCACCAAAACAGTATATCAGAGTTGGATCAGTTAGTGTTGTATTCCATATGCAATAGGAAATTTAATGGGGAAGTTCTATTTTTTTTTTAGAAATAAAAATCTTTAGAGTAACGTTAAGTGTCAAGAACTAACAGCAGTATTGTTGTATATCAATTTTGTTTATGTTACGTGTGTTGCCTTTTACCATAGCAACCAAACTATATATCTTTATACAGTAAGCAATTTACGTTACACTTGCGGTAATGAAAATATAACTGAGAGCAACTGTGCAATGTTATTCAAAAGCTATTCCCAAAACTACTTAAACTCCGTTTGCTCCTAAACATTATATTACTAAACCTTTTATGATCCTGACATTGCAAGAACTATTAGAATGAAACTCTGTTAAGCGTGGATAGATGTATTGTTCTCTTCAAAGACAGCATCCTCAAGGTATAAATGTTCTGCCTTACAAAGTGAATTTCGTATCCCTAAACATTTTCATTTATCCTACCAATCAGTTCAAGGTTTGGATCAAATTAATACCAATAAAATGCATGTCATTCTATTCTAGAATTACCTACACTTATTGCACTTGGGACCTATGTCTCGCAGATGAACATGTCCACAGATACACGCATTTTATTTTACATTTTTTTACGTGAAAGGAAGAATGCTAATTTAACTGACCAGATAATCTTTCGCTATACAATGTTCATAAGGTCATTGTTTGTGATTATTGCACCACTATATGCGCAATTGTAAAGATTGGCTTATATATATATATATACATATATAACATCTCTGCCATCAAATGACTGAGCTCGAGATGTACAGTTTTCTCTGTTTTAGTGACTTGGGCCCGGCATGGCCAGGTGGTTAGGACGCTCGACTCGCAATCTGCCACCAAACATGCTCGCTCTTTCAGCCGTGAGGGCGTTATGATGTGACGGTTAATCCCACTATTCGTTGGTAAAAGAGTAGCCCAAGAGTTGGCGGTGGGTGATGATGACTAGCTGCCTTCCCTCTAGTCTTACACTGCTAAATTAGGGACGTCTAGCGCAGATAGCCCTCGTGTAGCTTTGCGCGAAATTCAAAACTCTCACCCCAACGTACAGTTACTGCAGCTGTGGGTTTCTTCCTCTTTTTACCCCTTAATTAAAGTTACAACTTCGAATCATATTGTGACAGAAATTGCCTCTTATCAGGGTGAAGTCTTTCACATCTGTCACATACTAAGTGGGATAAGTAGGTCATTTGTTTTTGGGGTGCACCACATTCTGATATTTCTTCTTTCCGAGGCTGTACTCGTAATGAGAAATAAGTCATATACTGAGTTTCAACTTTAATGTGCTTTAAAATTGGTTATAATACTTAGTTTCAACACTAACACTTCCTCCTGGATTCTGATTAAGAAGGTAGCACATACAAAAATTGTAATGGTTTACAAACGAGACCCAAAACTCGAGCGCTTTCGAATAGTCCACTATTCTTCTTCAGGAGAATAAAGGGTTATGTTTAATGAGTATAATGAAATATATAGGCAAGTAAACCAGATATTCAATATGAGCTAGCCTTGAGAACTAGCCAATCATAACCTAGAGTTGTTGGTGTCAGGTTTAGTTTGTGCCAAAGAGGTGTGTTACGGTACATAGAAGAATTAAGACTTAAACACGCTGAAGCATTTTTGAAAATTAAATTGTCTGTTTGATAAAACTGTGTATAATTCGTGTTTTTCCAAAGATGTGTACTCACTATGTACATAAAACATTTATGATTTCAATCCATCCAAAATAGCTTGTTTGTTTGTTTTGGAATTTCGCGCAAAGCTACACGAGGGCTATTTGCGCTAGCCGTCCCTTTCCCTCTAGTCTTACACTGCTAAATTGTCACGGCTAGGGGATGGATTGAAATCATAAATGTTTTATGTACATAGTGAGTACACATCTTTGGAAAAACACGAATTATACACAGTTTTATCAAACAGACAATTTAATTTTCAAAAATGCTTCAGCGTGTTT
>NW_013665745.1:650393-655290 GCF_000517525.1 Limulus polyphemus
TGGGATGCGGATTCGAACCCACGACCCTCAGATTGTGAGTCGAGCGCCTTATCCACCTGGCCATGCCGGGCACACCAAAATAAAGCAAGGTTTATCTTTTTAAAAATGCTTGTTTTATTGTTTTTTTTTTGTTGTTGTTACTTAATTACTCATGCAAAATAATGTGCTTTTTAAAAATGATGGATGAATGTTAATCGGTGAAAATATGGACGATAAATACAAATCCAAAACTTCGGATGTCTTCGAAAATAAAATATAATTGGCTCTCGCTTTTAAACACTTTCCATTGTGCTACTGTTTAATAGTTCCATTTCGTCGAACACTCTCGGCCGTTTCGTGCAGTGTTATTTTCACTGTATGTAGTTTCCTTGGAAGAGTTTTTTAAATGGAGTGAAACGAAAGTTGTTTAATGATGATAGTATTCGGCACAACTGCATGTTCGCAACACCGATGAGGCATGTGATACGTACTTTAAGTAGCTCATTACAGAACATTCGATCTCCTGTATAACCTAAGGCACCAATCAAACTGAGTAGGAGAGGTTGCAAGTACTATTTGTGAACTTTAGGAACCGGAGTTCTAATTCTGCTAAAGCTCTATTGAAAAAATATAAGTTCTAGTCCTAACTCTGCTTCAGCTCTGTTGGAGGTTTGAGAGTATGTTTTCTGACTTTGCTGCAATTCTGTTGGAGTGAGCGGAACCAAAGTTTGATTACGCTATAGCCGTGCTGTGGAGTGAGCGAACCAAAGTTTGATTACTCTATAGCCGTGCTGTGGTCACCAAACTCGAATAGGTTTCATTTCCATCACTGCATTAGAAATATTTAAGAGACTAACTTTTAAGCTCGCCGTATCTCCCATTAGAAACATTGTAAGACTGAGTTGCAACTTCACTCCAGTTTTGATAAGGTGCACGAATGATTGTCAAATTCATTACAGTTTTAAAGAGGGATGTAAGTCTCTTTGAACTTCACTGAACCTTTAAAAATGTTATAAGACCGATTGGTAACTACATTTCAATTTGAAAAAGAGCTGAAAGATTTAATTTTAATTTTAATGCAGCTTTAAAAGGGTTTTCAACTGAATCTCAAGACCATAGCAGCTTTAAAGAAGGTTATAAGTCTCTTTCGACTTCAGTGCACCTTTAAAAACGTTATATTACTGAGTTTTAACTTTACTGCAGTTTAAAATGGTTATAAATGGAGCCCATAGTCAGAGTTTTATGTAAACAGGAAACCTAGTTGAAATTATTTTATTTTCAATGATTGCTAAACTAAGTGCCAATTTATTGTGTTTAACACGGTATGCGTACCAATAAGTATAAATAGACACTGCCGAGAACAGAAATCGAGCATATTTATGACGTCATATGCAAACAGCTCAACGAATATATACAGGTTTAGCTTGGTAAAGACCAAAGAATACTGCTACATCCGTGCCGTAAACAAAAAGTCTCGAGCATTAGCTGTATTTGGACGAGATTGCATAGTTGTGGATGGTGGTCAAGGTAAGTGAGAAGTTACCAAGGCACCAGTAGGGCATTATCCACATTCAGTGAATAAGATAACAATTCCTATAACATTTGAAAAACAACAATTTATGCACAGCCCAACACAAAGTGTAAGGAATTTTCGTGCTGTGAGGGAAGTGTGTAGAATATTTCACATCAAACTGTCACTACTGTAGCAGGATACGTGAAAATGTGACCTAATACAGTCAGAAGTTATCTTCATAACATGGGCTACTGTGGTAGAATAGCTAGAAAGAACTACACTTCTCTCTCCAAATTATATCGTACGTCGACAGCAGTATACATAACAGATTCTATTATATACTCCTTTCCTTTGGAACACTAGTTTCCTGACGAGTCCTGATATGCACAGTTCTCAGATAGTTGGGCGAGTATCCCAACAGGATATGTATACAGCAGTATACATAACAGATTCTATCATATACTCCTTTCCTTTGGAACACTAGTTTCCTGACGAGTCCAGATATGCACAGTTCTCAGATAGTTGGGCGAGTATCCCAACAGGATATGTATACAGCAGTATACATAACAGATTCTACCATATACTCCTTTCCTTTGGAACACTAGTTTCCTGACGAGCCCTGATATGCACAGTTCTCAGATAGTTGGGCGAGTATCCCAACAGGATATGTATACAGCAGTATACATAACAGATTCTATCATATACTCCTTTCCTTTGGAACACTAGTTTCCTGACGAGTCCTGATATGCACAGTTCTCAGATAGTTGGGCGAGTATCCCAACAGGATATCTCTGATATGCTGTGAGGTATCATTTGAGCATGTGGACGATCACAGCTGGTGGTATGTGAAGAGATAAACAGACACCCATTTCAAAAGAAATGCAGTTTTATTGCATAGAAAATACGAAACGAAAGGTACAAATTTTTCATTAGTGGTTCTGTCATTTGCAGTATTTAAAGGCAGAATCAAATACATCGTATTTACAACACCTGGAATAAAAGTTTGTGGGATTGCACCCTACTTTAGGAAAAGGTCTTGGACGAGGGTGTCTCCAAAAGTTGGATGTTTGTAACACTCTTATAGAACACACTCAATGATAGATCACAGATGCTTGATAGGATTCGTATCCGGCGATTGGTCAGGCCACGGGAGAGTGGTTATGTCTTTATTTCAAGCCATCGTTTTGTGTTTCGGGCTGAATGATTAGGATCTCCATCCTCTGTGTCTGGCTGACTAGTCATTGGCGTAGACAAGTAGAAGGGCTTCCTCAAGATTTGTAATGCATCGAACTGTAATAACTGTTTATTGATAGGCTATGTTTCTTATTCATACGTTTATAACCTACAGTTTGAACTCTTATGGAGTTCTTAACTACAGAATGTCCATCAAGTATGGTCTGCTTTTATATATACTAAAAACTGTTACAGTAAATTTACAGACGATACAAATATCAAAAGCAATATTATGATATTTGTGAATATTATCATTTGAATTGGTCAGAGCGTATGTTAACATTCTTATAATAAAAAGAAAGTGTTAGAAATAGAATTCCTAGTTTATAAGTTCCTATATATTATTTATATGTATTTCTCGTGTGGTACTGTTGAACAAGATTACATAGTGTCTATGACTGCTGCTGCTTAACGTTTTTGGAAAGTAGTTTATCGTAATGTTTACTGCACTCAATATTTTTCTTCGCAAATCTTTAGTTTTGTCTTTTAATCCACGAGAATATATAATGCTGAAAAACTTTCAACTGAAATAATATTTATATTTTACGTACAAAAGAAAAACTTAGCTGACTCCAGTATATCAATGCGCTTTGACACAAGTTAAATATTTTACTTCTCAGTCTCCAGTTAATTGTAAACTTCAATGGTTATTATAGTACGATATAATACTAGTTAGAATAACATTGGATACTGTGGTTGAAGTGTTTGGATGAAGAGATGTTTTCTACTTGCTTAGTGTTTGGTTGAAGCTCTTACGGTTTAAACACAATCGCTTGAGACAAGTACTTTGTTTCTTGTCAGCAGATTCTAATAAAAGTGATAATTTGGTTCTTTATACTCATCTTTCTTCCTATTTGAATTTTTATTTTGAATTAGAATTACACTGACGTGGTTCTAAGTCTCAAGTCTTTTGTGTCACCAAATCAGTTTTTTTAGAAGACCTCACTTGGGAGGGTTCAGTGATGAGAGAATTAATTGATCCAAATAGAAGAAACTTGGAACTGATAAAACCGAGTTTTGTCCGTTTTACCCATGAGAATACTGAGTTCTCACTAAAGGATAAATATTCTCTGTTCTTATATAGTTATAAAACATACACATGATAAACAGTAAGTTTATCTTATTGTTTAGATTCGTTTTCCTAACGTGATCCACGTCTTATGCAAAAACGAACACTCTGTATGCGTCTGTATTTTTTTTTTGGTCAATATTCAAAGCCTCCACTTTGAAAATGTCTTCAGGAATAACAACTGCAATCTTTGCTTAAATCAGCCAATTTTTAATAGTGATATTCTGTAAGTTGTCAATGTATAATATGACAAATAATAACTAGCGATCATATATACCAATATAGTCAAATTTATCATTGCTGTTAGGATGTAGACAAGTAAAACATCTGTTTTGGTGAATTCGGAACTGGTGATATCAAAACCTTTTTTTTGAAACGTATTCACCCGACGATGATTCTAGCCTTAGTTAACAATGGCTATATATATGTATAATCATTTTATATGGAACAGAACACGATAACAGCAAAAATCAAAGTATTAGACGCCCAAGTACTTTCCATCCGCCCCCCAGTGACACAGCGATATGTCTGCGGACTTACAACGCTAGAATCCGGGTTTCGATACCTGTGGTGGGCAGAGCACAGATAGCCCATTGTGTAGCTTTGTGCATAATTACAAACAACCAAACAAACTTTCCATCCAGTTATGCATGACTGTGTTTATTGAACTTTGACGAGTCAGTACGTAGTTAAATATATAATTAACAGGACTAATGCTTCGCAAGAGAATGAAGCCCTCTTTTTTTGTCGTTTCCAGAATTGTGCAAACTTACAGAGTGACTAAAATGAACAATTTCAATGAAAAACATATGTTACACAATATAGCCATGGAATATTCCAACAACTGCTGTTTATTGTACTGATACAATCTGGAGAAGGTCAATAAACCTTTGGTTATTTTTTCTTATCTATAGCCCTCCAGTGGCACAGCGATATTTGTGAGAACTTACAACGCGAGAAACGGGTTTTGATACTCGTGGTAAGCAGAGCACAGATTGCCCATTGTGTAGCTTTGTGCGTAATTACAACTAACCGAACAACCAGTCTTATCTATAACATAGGCCTGCAACGATTTTATTGTCTTGAAATGTTTACATGTTCTA
>NW_013665745.1:655801-657820 GCF_000517525.1 Limulus polyphemus
AAAATCCGTTATTAAAAACAAAACAACTTTTATAAAGTTTAAATTCGCAGGCCTGTGTAATTAGGAGCTAATCAAATAAAAAAACTGAAATGGCTAACTTGAAAAAATCAATGTGAGATCTCTGAAATGTTTATGACACTAATTAAATAATTACATTTATATTTTCAGTTTAACTTCCAACTAACGTCCAGTCTATTTAATGACACTATAATTCGTCATTATTTTTATACGTACGATCAGCATTTTATATGCGGAGTATTTTTGAGATACAGATACATTGTCCTTGCTTGAAAGTGAATCGGATATTTAAATTGTACATTATAAGTTTTAAAATTTTACCAAATTTTTTAATTATCCGTGACATATCTGTAACGCTTTCTTGTTATGAATTTCGCGCAAAGCTACACGCGTTATCCGCGCTAGCCGTCCCTAATTTAGCAGTGAAAGACTAGAGGGAAGTCATCACCATCCACCGCCAACTCTGGGGCTACTTTTTTACCAACGAATAATGGGATTGATCGTCACATTATAACGCCACCATCATTTTCTTAGGTTACTTTATATATCGGCAAATAATAGTGAAATACATCTTTGACAATCAAACTTTGCAAATGTATTCATACTGAACTTTCCTCTTCAAATCCATACTACTAAGAAAAATAATGTTTGCGCTAATTTCTTTTTTATTGCTAAATAAAGATGAGGGGAATTGGAAATTTTGAAAATTTATTGAGGACTTTACGTGGCTCTAGAATCAAAGCCAGTGAATGACGTTTTGCAGACCTATTTTAGAGGTGCTTTGTTTGTTTGGAATTTCGCGCAAAGCTACACGAGAGCTATCTGCGCTAATTTAGCAGTGTAAGACTAGAGGGAAGGCAGCTAGTCATCACCACCCACCATCACCAACTCTTGGGCTACTCTTTTACCAACGAATATTGGGATTGATCGTAACATTATAACGCCACTACGGCTGAAAGGGCGAGCATGTTTGGTGGGACGGGATTCGAACCCGTGACCCGCAGATTACGAATCGAGCGCCCTAACCACCTGACCACTAGACTAGACTATGTAAGCTTTTGAATTATCCATTAAAAATAACTTTATATTTCGACTATTACTGTCACAACATAGTGTTCATCATACTCCATATTTTTATCTTCTTTTTTTTTTTTTTACTGATCCTTTTGAACTAAACAAAGTTTTGTAAAGAACTATTTTCCTGTAAGTAGTACTTTGGAGAAACCAAATTACTAATAAGTAAGCTTCTGTTCTTTATTTTGTCTTACTTGTTTTCGTTGTTGTTTAAGAAATAAAACCTCAAATATGGAAGGAAGGACTTCATGAAAATTTTTAGGAAAATGTGATTGGTCTAAATGGCCCGACAACTTTTATTTTTATTTCCAATCTTTATACGTATCGTAAATGATTATTTTTTTTATTAATAAGTTTTGTAAAAATAAATTGGATCATCAAAGAAACAAGGGAAACTTCTTTGAATCTTTGGTTCTTACGTAATGATTTTAATTAACAGATTTCTCTTAATCCCCCCCCCCAATACAAACATAAACTAAAAGGAATAATGGAAAGTTTTATTTAAAAAATGCATGTAAATGAATGAAAAGTTTTTGAATTCAGTTGTTCTTATATGAACTTATACTTACTTAAACCACTTTATTAACAAATAGTTTGTTTGAAGTTAAGCACAAAGCTACACATTGTGCTCTACCTACCACGGGTATCGAAACCCGGATTCTAGCGTTGTAAGTCCGCAGACATACCGCTGTGCTACTGCGGGGGTTAACAAATCGTAAAGGATACGTGTAATGTTGTCTTCACTTAGACTTTTAATCTTAAAAACTGTAGCGTTTGTTATTTAACTAAACATAATTATGAAATGTTTTAGGTTGGTTAAAGACAAATTAAAATATGACAGAAAAAAGGCAACGAAAACTGGTTATTTTTGATAAAAGTTAAAATATATCAAAAGTAGTTTACATAACTATATATATATATATATAT
>NW_013665745.1:657830-666712 GCF_000517525.1 Limulus polyphemus
GTTATTTAACTAAACAATAATTATGAATAGTTTTAGGTTTAGGTTAAAGAACAAATTAAAATAATGACAGAAAAAGGAACGAACGAAAACTAGGTTATTTTTGTATAAAAGTTAAAATAATATCAAAGTAAGTTTACGTATAACTAATATATATATATATATATAGTTTAAAATGAAATTAAAGAAGTTCTCAATCAAAAACATTTGAAGCACGCGAAGAATCAACTAAAAAACAAAAAATAAAGAGTTGTAAAAAGTTTTACAAATAAATTAATTTAATTAGATAAAATGCTTAAACAACTGATTTTTTTTCAAGTTATAAAGCATCAAATCATCTGATTAGGTTGGTATGTTGATATAATTAGTGTTATGCTTAGTTTTTTTAATGTCTAATTAAATTAAAATTGAGGTGACTTTTTTCTGTGAATGACTGAATCTTGTATGTAAAATTTCAATAGCCTTCATCCGCTTGTTTGAAATTGACTGGAAAAAGCGTTTTTATATTGTAAAGGTTATAAGTTTGTTGGTTTATTTTAGAATTTCACACAAAGCTATGCAAAGGATATCTGCTCATAGTTATCCCTAAATTTGAACTGTTGGACAAGAGGGATGGCGGCAGGTCAGCACCATCCACCGCTAACACTAAGTGTCCTTTATTAATGTCTATTAGCATAATTTTTGAATTTTTGTTTTATTCTCTAGCTTAAAAAAAAATATGATAAATAAGTTTACAGAAATTGTGATATTTTTCCAAGTTGTAGTTATATTAGGATACATTTTCGACAACATAAAATATATTATTTACATCACTAAACTGTTTGCTGTGGATTAAAGAAAGCATTAAAATTTAAAAGCTATTAAATAAGTTTAATACAAGTTTTTTGGCAAATAAAAATAACTCTCATATTTACATTAAAGTATTTTGAGAAAAAAAAACAGTAAAACAATTACACGTGCACCATGTACAGAAAATCACTTATAGATAATATAAACGCATTTAATTTATCTATTATTTTACTGCGGAAGCGACGACCTGTTTTGCATGTGTAAGCAAACTGTGCTTTGTAAAATGTCTTCTAAACGTAATCGGTGGCTGAGAGAGTTTGTAACCACTCTTTCTGAAAAAAAAAATCATCAAGCGAGATTTCTTAGGATGTCGAACCAAAATACACAATGTTTCCAAGTATGAAAACTTCAATATTTTCCAAGGAAGTTAAAAGTTCGCGTAGCACAATCAGGACTAACAGTTTTATTAGCAAAGTGAAGGCTATGTTTACAACAGAGAATCATCTGAACCAAAAATGCCAAAGCAATAAAGTTGGTTGTTATTCTGGGTACCGCTAACAAGTAAAGATTTGAAGCAGATGTTTGTTTGAAGTTAAGCACAAAGCTACACAATGGGCTATCTGTGCTCTGCCCACCACGGGTATCGAAACCCGGTTTCTAGCGTTGTAAGTCCGCAAACATACCGCTGTGCCACTGGGGGCTGAAGCACATGAAGGCTCACAAACCAAATGTTCACAAGCTTTCAATCCCCCCACCCAAATTAACGGTTGTTTTTGTGAAAAAATAACCCAAGAAACTGAAATAAAAGCAATCCCGACGTAGCTCCAGTGGACTTCTGTGTCATTGGTTTTCTTAGGCGTGCGCTGCTTGGAAAACCACACAAAAGGAGTTAGACAATACACAGCTGGTTTCCGAAGAGGTTTGATCTCGTGGAACATCACCACAGGGATATTGTTAAGAAAGAGGCAGAAAAAGCATGATCACCGAGGAAAATACAATATTTAGCACCAGTATATCAAATTTATTTATCGTTTCAGTATTTGACCGCAGATTTGACCAGAACGTTTCTTATTCAATGGATCAAAAATGGTCGCAGGTTTGACTAATGCGTTTCTTATTCAATGGACCATATATATGGTCGCTGGTTTGACTAATACGTTTCTTATTCAATGGATCAAAAATGGTCGCAGGTTTGACTAATACGCCTCTTATTCAATGGATCATATAGATGGTCGCAAGTTTGACTAATACGTTTCTTTTTCAATGGATCATATGTATATGGTCGCAGGTTTGAATAATACGTTTCTTATTCAATGGATCATATAGATGGTCGCAGATTTGAACAGAACAATTCTTATTCAGTGGATCATATATATATATATATATGTAGATACTTAACTATATGCCTTAAACTATACTATTGTACACAAGGAAATGTAAAAAAAAACAAAAAAAACCAGAAAACATCTTACTTTAAAAAAATACTTCTCATTCATTGTAAACAAATACTCCAGAATTTGAAATGAAGTAATAAAAACAAGATACAAAAACAAACATTTGTGGCTAACAGTGAATTTGCAATACTAGTTGCCATGACTTCCCCGAAAGGGGGCCAAGGGCTGCCTGTTTTAACCACTCGTACGAATATACAGTAATGTGTTGTTTGTCTGTCAGTCACTAGACACTAAAATAACGTCACACAAGGGACGATTAAAGTTGCAATTTTTACTATCGTGACGTCAGTAAAACGTGCGCTTGCCATGAATCATGAGAAGAATTAAGCACTTTGTAGGCTACAACACAGCATGACATATAAAGTTCAAAAACAAGAAATAAAAATATTTGTTACTCTTAATTTTTGTTTTATTTAGTCTTGAAACAGAACACTTTCGGAGACCCTGCACAGGTATATCTAATCTATGTCACGACGAGCGAGGTTTGTTTAGTTGTCTTTTTCCTTAAAAATATTTTTATGTTGATTTGTAAATATAAGTGTTGCGAGGTATACATAAATCCAACATGTGAATGTATTTCTTTATTCTTTGTACAGGTTATTTCTTTATTATTTTAAAAATTTGAAGGGATGATATATTAGAGAATTCAGTTGGACATTTTTGGTAGTTACTCAGTGTTGCTCTCTGTGATTTCGAACACGCTATGTAGCATATTGTGTGTATCATACACTGTCGTCCGAAAGCTCTTCTATTTTATCCATTCTTTTCTATCAGGTTTAGAATTAAAGGGTTAGTTGTGACTGTTATTGAATCTCCGTCTAACAAATTTAGATGACACTATATCTATCACAATTACTGATGACAAATGTTCGTGTTAAAAACTACTTAGGGACATTAACATTTCCATACATTCAGTTAAACAAACTGTCTTCTTTTAGTTATTACTTCTAGGTCTGCTTCTATGTATGTAGTTTTAAATCGGTTTATCCGTAGCTACATCTTCTTGTATCAACTTTTTAGTTTGGTTTACTTGAAGTTTCTCACGTGTCCTTTCATTTTGGCTAACAATTAAAGCTAATATTGAGGAATATTTAACGGTTTCTTGATTTATAAAAGCATATTATTTTTTTCAAAATATTTCTATATGGTCTCGTACAGTTTCATTTACCATCTAAACCCTGTAACAACATAGTACAAAATTTCCACTTTGGTGAAAGCAAACTCACCACCACCACAGGCGCCTTCCTCAGCTGGCTCGCTGTCATCACATATGTCCTTCGGATTGCCAGACATTTTGCTGACCTGAAGAGTAAGACAGGGCTCTTCTCCGTTACACGTATTCAGCTTGGCTTCTTGGTGGGAGGAATCTAAGTGCAGTATATTTAGACTTATTTCATTCGTTCAGTGTAAGCCTTACACCGTGTAAACAAAATAATAAACGCGGGATGGCTCTCACACGAAGTCGGATAACACGAAAAGCGGAACGGGAAAATACGGAACTCCTGAACGTATTGATCCACAGCGCACAAGTAACATAGGAATCGTTCACAGTCTGCTATACTGTGATACGACAAGAATTGCGGATTTCTTTTAGACGAAAGCGTCGGTTTCTTCAAAATTTCGGCAAATTTGTTTATCACATATTAAAAGTGGGAAAAAATATTCTATGAAATATCTTAAATATTAGTTCTTTATTTATATATATAGAAATATAATATTAGTTATATTCCGAAAGGAATGTAGGCTATGGAAAATTAATATTTAAACATATCAGAAGTATGGAGACAGAATTGCGAGTAAGTTATTGCAAATAAAATATATTTCAAAATAATCATGAAATTCCTTCTTTTGTTAAAGTGTACTTTCAATATCAATGTGCAGAAAACTGAAATATGTAGGTTTTCTAAACACTTTTATCGAATAGAACAAGAAAATGTCTTTCCTAGTGTATTTAATTATAACGTTTACTTTTATGTTGCGTGACTATATTGTGACAACAATATCATAAACGAAATGTCTTGTTTGCTACAGTACTTGAAGTTTTAATAAACTTTCTTCTCAGGAACTAGAGGCTCGAATGATGGTTTTCTAACAACCATCACATCAACCTTTTCTCGGGAACTAGAGACTCGAATGATGGTTTTCAAACAACCATCACATCAACCTTTTCTCGGGAACTAGAGACTCGAATGATGATTTTCAAACAACCATCACATCAACCTTTTCTCAGGAACGAGAGACTCGAATGATGGTTTTCAAACAACCATCACATCAACCTTTTCTCGGAAACTAGAGACTCGAAGGATGATTTTCAAACAACCATCACATGAACCTTTTCTCGGGAACTAGAGACTCGAAGGATGATTTTCAAACAACCATCACATCAACCTTTTCTTGGGAACTAGAGGCTCGAATGATGGTTTTCAAACAACCATCACATCAACCTTTTCTCGGGAACTGGAGGCTCGAATGATGATTTTCAAACAACCATCACGGAATTGTTAATAAAATTGTGGAATTATTATTAAACAAGTGGCTTGAAATAACAAAAGTCATTTGAACTTGTTTTTATGAACATGGATCAATTACATTTCAATCAAAAATTAGAAAGCATTTTTCACTGAGTCTTTATTAAATTAGAACATTCTACATCTCCAATACAAGTAAAAAAAAGTTTATGTAGCTTGATATCTTGTCTGTTTTGTTTTTTCAGGTCTAGGGAGTCTAATAATTACAGTTTATTGTTTATCATGACCTATTCTTCAGGTCGCTCGACTCGCAACTTACAGGTTGTGGTTTCGAGTTCCATCACCTAACATGCTCGCTCTTTCAACCATGAGGGCATTATAATGTGAAGGTCAATCTCACTATTCGATTAAAGTAACCCAAAAGTTGAGGGTGGGTGGTGTTGATTGGTTTGGTTTATTATAAATTTCGCGCAAAGCTTCACGAGGGCTCTCTGCGCTAACCGTCCCTAATTTAGCAGTGTAAGACTAGAGGGGAGGAGTTATCACCACCCACCGCCAACTCTTGGGCTACTCTTTTTACCAACGAATAGTGGGATTGACCGTTACATGATAACGTCCCCACGGCTGAAAGGGCGAGCATGTTTGGTGTGACGGGGATTTGAACCCACGACCAGTAGATTGCGAGTCGAGAGCCCTAACCACCTTGCCATGCCGGGCCCGGTGGTGTTGACTAGCTGTCTTCCCTATAATCTATAACTTCTAAATTAGGGACGGCTAGCGCAGGTACTCCTCAAGTAGGTTTACGCACAATTAGGTTTCGCCAGGTTAACTTAACTTCTAGTTGTTCTACCAGATGACGCCAGGTTAATCTGGTGAAACGTTGTAACCATAGGTATTATACTCTGTATATCCGACGATAAACAAGTGTTAAAAGTTATCTCTACACTCTTTCAATAAAATGTTTGGCGGTTTCAAAGCTTTCACACTTAGACATTGAATTCTTCGCTTATTCATCTTTCGGATTTGGACGTTTTTAAAAACAAACATATTAACTGAAATTATGTAAAAAAATATCATCAGTTCTCACCAACACAGTTAGGTCCATAAACATATTATAGAACTAAACTGTGCATACTCAACACAACTACCATTACAGCGGCTGAAGCCGAGATCAAACTGTGCTCACTGACGTCATGCTGACGTCACTTGTGGTAAAAAGCTCGCCGTTCACTATCCTTTTCTGCGTGATACTCGTGGGTTATTTAGAATTTTGTGGAGCCGTTTTGGTATACATTCAATGAAAGTGAGTTTGCCAAGAACATGTACCGTTATCAATATTATTTTTACAATTGGTATTATTTTTAGTATAAATATTATTTTCTGAAAATGATTTGTTAACATTTCTTCTCCATTGCGTTTGTTCCGGTTTATTCACAGGTTGACTTCCTTCTTGTAAACTAATTACCACTTTCGTAATCCACTCCGAATGGAAGTATTGTTAACAATGGTTCTTACAAAATAACAATTTATCATAGTTCGTATTACTACGCCCCCCAGAAGCACAGTGGCAAGTCTGCGGACTTATAACGCTAGAAACCGGGTTTCGATACCAGTGGAGGGCACAACATTGATAGCCCATTGTATAGCTCTGGACTTAACTACCAAAAAAACAACAAAAGCAAACAAACCCATATTACTACAATCTCTAGCAACAATATTGCCATCAGAAATGCAAGTAAAAGCCTGAATGGAACTTTGAACAATGAAAATTAACTAACAAAACTGTGAAAACGCAGATACAAATATGTGTAACACAAGCTCTTCGCTTCACAGTTTTTATTACAGTTTTCTGACAAAGAAATACACATCATACAACAAATTATATTGTACTTACTGTACAGGGAATACGCCATATTCCTAAACTTTACAGATCGATCTCTATAGTTGCCGTGGTGCTTTTGCCACCAATGACTTTAATGACTGTGCGTGTCCAAGGTCTTGGCAAAAGCTCAGAAGACCTGACGCTGTCTAGTTCTATAAAAGTTCTATGGTTAGGGCGATAGTGAAAAACAGAATAAACGTAACTTCGTAGATAATTTGGCATTTTTAATGACAATAACAGCATTAACTTTCCTCGTAATTTTTTTCTTTAAGGAAACTGGCTTATTTCAAAATTAGATATAAAATAAATACTAGTTCTGTTAGCTCTTCCAAACTTTGTCATAATACTCTTCCTAATGTCGTCCTTATTCCTATGGATAAGCAAAAATATGGTAATAGGATGTGATTACGTACTAACATTTTTCATGTCGTCCAGAATATGTTGTAATGTGAGATCACATTTTGTTTAAAAGCTATCCTAGTTATGAATGTTTAATTTATTTTAATATTTAATCTATTTAACCAGCTTGTGTTGGATAATCGTGCAAAGCTACTCGAGGGCTGTCCTCATTAGCCGTCCCTAATTCTGAATTTATAGGCTAGTCAATGTCACCCATCGCCAACTCTTGGGTTAATAATGGCTGGAGACGGCTTGAATGGGTAATGAAGAAAAACTTTAATATAAGTTGATGACAAAACCTTGTCGAAACGTTGTACACTTGCTGTTATGTTAAACTTATATTAAAGTTTTCCTTCATTACCCATTCAAGCCGTCTCCAGCCATTATTAGTCTCAAAGTGGGTTACTCTGATCGAATAGTTGGATTTGACCGTCACTCTTATAACACACCAACAGCGCATTTTTGTGACATCGAGGCGCGAGCACTGGAACTTCAGTTTCACAGTCCGGTACACCAACCATTAGGCCATATTCCGCTCGCACCACAATAGAACACCTACTATTATGCCACTTTGTATAAGTTTTGCTATTTCCTAGTGCGTTAGTTTATTTTATTTTTCTCGGAAATAAATAAAGACAAAATCCTTGCCCTAAGTTAAGTCAGAGGAAGTGGCGAAACAGTCAATAATGTGCCAACAAAATATTCTTGCATGTATTCAAAATATTAAAGTCGAAAAAAGACAATTTATATTATACACAGATATAATATATATATATATATATAAGAATTTTCAAGAAATATATCGAACGATTATAAAAAAAAAAACACAAAGACAGTTAAAAACCCATAACTTATCGTTTGTTCTGTGCATAACAAAAGGAGCAGTTGAGGAGAGATTAACCTCAAGTCAGTTTTTTCTGTTATCAGATTTTTATATGTCTGAGCTATTTTTTTATAATGGGTGTATTTTAATCAAATATTCTAAAAGAATTATATTATGAGTTGAAATATGGATTCATTGTAAACAATGCTCAATAAAACTTTTACATTTATTTGTGAATGTACGTATAGGATACAAAAGTAGGTTCTATGTTTAGTTCTAGATTATCTGACTGAGTTACAGCCTTTCCATGAGCAAGTCAAAAGAAATATATCAATATCCTTTCTAACTGATACCTAGGCAGTCAGTCGCCTTGTTACTAATTTCAACTGAATAAAGTGTAAGGACAGTAATTTGATGACGTAAGGAGTGTAGCATGAACCTTCATTTGAAACGCTAGACAGGAAAGACATGTCTAAATGGAAGAATAATTCGCTTCTGGAACCAGAAGAAAACACATTTGACTGTGGATCTTGCTCATTCAACCAGCCTATCATAAATCAGGATTCGACCTTAGTTTATTCTCTTTCTTCAAAACAACTCCCACATGGTTGGAATCGAAAAACAAAGAAAGGAGCGCGAGCCCTCGCAGTCATGCTTCTTTCATCACTACCTCATGCGACATCAATACATACATGATGTTATTGTTCATTAGACACTCGGCGAGCGTTTTAAAAATCTGTGAATTTAAGCATAGCGTTGACGAAAGCTGATTTTTTTTTTTACGTGATTGAAAAAACAAAACAAAAAAGCACGTCTTGCTTGTGAAATCTGATTTCGAATTAATTACTAATTTATACTAGAAAAATGTTGGACAGTATAATTGTGTGGTTCCTGAGTTTCCGGTTTGTTCGTCTCTAGTTTTGTATATTATTTCGTGTTTTGAAAGTGTGTTCGTTTATCTGTTTAGGACTCAGAAACTAATATTTTAAGGTTTAAACAGAAGGGAAAAAAAAGCCTTTTAATTATTTTTGGAGAAACGTTTAATATAATTTCATAGCCTAATTCTCCAC
>NW_013665745.1:667575-680412 GCF_000517525.1 Limulus polyphemus
CAAAAAGTTGACGACTCTACATGTTTCGACGTTTTAACTTTATACACAAGTGCCAAAAATACTATAATATTGTATTACTCTTTCTTGACAGAATAATGGGATATTACTGTCATGCTTATACCGCACTCACAGTGACAAAGTGCGGAACGCGTTTTTGCGGCAATGAGATGCGAACCACGAACTCTCCTGTTCACAGTTAGGCACGTTAATCATTCGGCTTGAATCAAATATAGTTTCGATAACAATAAAGAAAAGTTTTTGTAATCTGCGTAATGAACTAATGTTAATTATCACAATAAAGAAAAACTATTTTATCGGAAAAAACACAATATATTAGCTTTTCAGCAAGATATGTTGTATATCATTTTCTTTACTACGCGGTCGGTCGTGGCTTATAGGTTAACGTGCTGGGCTGCGGATCGAAGATTAAAAAGTTCAAGAATGACGTCGCTAGCACTCATTAAACTGTAAGCGCATCAAAATGACAATCAACTCCATAATTAGGTTCAAGGAATCAAACAAAACACCTATGTTGCGGCGAGTGCTGCTAACTGGATACCCTACAGATCTTTGGGCTAGTCGTTTCATTCAAGTCCACGTGTGGATGAGGTGCTGCTAAGGTTGAAAATTCTATTTCCTTTACTTTACTATTGTGATTATTTAGAGGACACTCGGGCTTCTTCTGACACCGCCCCCCAGTGGCACAGCGGTATGTCTGCGGACTTACAACGCTAGAAACCGGGTTTCGATACCCGTGGTGGGCAGAGCACAGATAGCCCTTGTGTAGCTTTGTGCATAATTAAAAACAAAAAATCTTCTGACACATACTATTCTAAATATCCAGATTATTAAACCAATAGCGATACTCCATCATGTGCCTTAAAATTGTACCAACACGACAGCAAAACAGATGAACACAACTGAAAACCTCGTAAATGATTTGAATTTTATATTAACTGATGTTTTTGTAATGTTCACTTTGTCTCCTTAAAGAGGAAAAAAAATAGGTATTTGACATGCAGATATATATATATATGTGTGTTTCAAGCGAATTGTTTGACAGGAATAGAACTACTTAATTGGATCCAAAAATAATACTCGCGTATTTTTAAAACAAGTAGCGAATATCACTGAATTTCCTGAACTAACTGTGACGTATTTAAACATATGTAAATTTTGAGCTTCTGTAACAATAGCTGCAACACTAAAGTAACCTACGCAGAGATCTTGCAAGGGTAAAAATAACAAGTTTATACTTTTCTACTGGTGTCTATCAGTTTTAGGACAAATAATATTTTTGTAAACTTCAAATAAATCAGTTTTTGTTTCATATAAACAACTTTTATTTTACGTAACTTGTCCATTCTTTCTAGGGGAAGTATTCAAATATTGTCATTCCGCTCGTACTTGAAGACAATATTTCCACATTTAACTGTAGTTTTAAGATCAAAAATGTGTAAAAAAAGAAAATGAATACCCAAAACCTAGGGCAACCGAATAACAAAAACAGAACAATGCATATCGGAGTAAACCGAAAGCTGATAAAATGAAATCCCAAACCGCACTATAGAAAAAAAAATAAAAAATAGAGGCACCAGAATCGATAGGAGGAAAGGAAAATGTATGTATGTATATATATACTTATACATCCATCAATAAACGCTTGGGCGAAACAAAGATAAAATTCTTCGTCAGCTCAAAAAGGACCTGATATCTCACGAATACAGCAAAATAAAGCATCTTGGCATTAATTTCTTTATGTGCAGCAAAACTGAATTTACAATCAGTTCAGCTCCTAATTTACCTAAGAATCATCCCTGAGTTACATTGAACACAATGTGATGTGGAATTAGGGCTAAGTTTAATGTAAATTCAGTTTGAAAGTACATGAACAAAATTAAGGCCAAGCTGTTTTAATTTATTGTATTTATGAGATATCACCTATTGTTTGAGCTGAAGCATAATTTAGATGTGTGTGTTTTTTTTTGTATTTTTTATCAAGCGTTTTTGGATGGATTTCACGTAATTTTGTGTTAATCAATTCCAGATAATTAGAATGTATTAATTATTCTTTAACTTCACCTTTAAAAGAAAGCAATTCAACCAGGAAAGTACTCTGCAGATCAGGATATTGCTAATATTACACACATTATCGAGTAGGTTACATAGAATTGGAAAGTGCGTTTCCTTTAAGGATGAAAATGTGTGAAAAAGAACAGGAAGCAGCAGTGGCATTGGCTAACACTTTCGTTCTGAACTGAGCTGTGCAAAATGAAGGGGAGGAGGGTATTTTGTAGGGGATATTTTATATGCTATTAATCGATATTCTCTCTCATCTATCACTGATGTGACTTTATTTTGATGATGTGATGATTGCTATAAAGAAATTATACTTATTTACAGCTAAAAAAGTAGACGCATACTAAATTCACTGCTTCATTGCTCTAGCGCTAGGATTAGTATACATCATAAAATGTGTAAGAGATAAAGCAAGGATCCGCTGAACGTGGTCGCTCGGTGCAAGCGCTCAGTCCAGCGTTCACTACTGCACTTGGTGTTCATCATTTTTTGAGGTTACTTTATATATCGGCAAATAATAGTGAAATACATCTTTGACAATCAAACTTTGCAAAAGTTCAAATCCACACTACTAAAAAAATAATGTTTGCACTAATTTCTTTTTTATTGCTAAACAAAGATGAGGGGAACTGGAAATTTTGAAAACTTATTGAAGACTTCACGTGGCTCTAGAATCAAAAGCCAGTGAATGACGTTTTGCAGACCTATTTTAGAGGTGCTTTGTTTGGAACTTCGCGCAAAGCTACACGAGGGATATCTGCGCTAGCCGTCCCTAATTTAGCAGTGTAAGACTAGAGGGAAGGCAGCTAGTCATCACCACCCACCACCAACTCTTGGGCTACTATTTACCAAAGAATAGTGAAATTGACCGTCACATATAACGCCCCCACTACTGAAAAGGCGAGCATGTTTGGTGGAACGAGGATTCGAACCCGCAGCCCTCAGATTGCAAGTCGAGCGCCCTAACCACCTGGTCAAGCTGGACCTTTAGAGCTGCATAATTTCCAGATAAAGTAAAATATTTGCCATTTTTCATTCTGGAGAAGAGTAATATATATTATTAGGTATGAGAATTTCAAATAACGTGAAACCGAGCTAAATAATACTTTAGATTTAATATCCAATTGTACTTTGGATTTAGCAGTTAAGTAAAAGCCGATATATACAGTCAGTTTATGATATTTGCCAACAAGATTGATACACACAGTTTTCTTTGTTAACACAAATACGTTTTAATATACACACAACAAATACAATTTACAATAACAGTTATTACAAATAGTTTCTAAATATAAATTTAATCTAAACAAATGTCGATAGTAAAATAAATATAAATAATAAATCCGTCACAATATGAATATTTTATGCACAATTAGCAAATAACGTAAACAGAAAAGACTACAGTAGTTTTCCTTCTTCCTTTCCTTTTTATATTTTAGCCATAAAACTACAATTTTTTTATTTGTAAGTCGGTTGTAACTTTGTATATACTTTCTTTATATTTTTCAACTTTTTTTGTTTCGTGTAAGACGTTTTTCACCAACGGGAATCGGGAACAAAACTCTTATGAGCAACAAAGTGTTAAATATATTCGTCATAACTGAGCTACCCTTTACATTGGTTAAACTTTGCAACGCTTGTTTTATTTGACCTTACATATCATTCGCTGCTTTAATGGATTTATAACATAATTAGGTACAAATCTATGTCACAGAACTGATATAATTTCGTATTTGGATAAGCTTTAACCACATGTTACATACATATATAAAAAAGGAGAGAAATAAGCCTCGGTCTGATGAGTCATCTCGTTTTTAATATGTCAAACACATGCAGCTTCTTGTTCAATGAGAGTTAAAGCGATTTTTGTCAAGTCTTTTCATTTCTTGTTATGACATGCCTCTCAAAGACCCAAACTACACTTTTTGCTCACAGTTCGCAGATGATGTTGCAGTCTGGAAGAGTGCCCCAAACACAACAACAGCAACATACAATATACAACTACTACTAAACGAAACAGAATTGTACTGCAATAAGTGGGGAATTAAAATAAATGCGCACAAAACACAAGTCATATTATTTACAAAATCGTACAAAACAAGCAAATTAATACCACAGTTATATCTAGACTGCAACATCGGCAAAATTCTTAGAGATTACATTTGACTCAAAATTAAACTGGATACCGCAGATTAATAGCATAAAAACCAGAATTTGGAAAAGAGCGAATTACCTTAAAAGCCTGACTGGCAACAAACGAGGAGCTTCACCAGAAAACATATTACAAATTTACAGAACATACATACATAAGACCAGTCGTGGAATATGCCTGTATAACATGGATAAATGTATCAAAAACACACATCAACAAACTATATTTCAAACAAAAGCATATAGAGTCCCACGATCAACAAACTCAGTATTTCTACACAACTCTACAAATATGCCAACTCTATCAGACAGACTCCTGGATAACTCGCTTCAATACTATAAAAAAAAAACATTAATAAAAATAAGCTGATGAGCAAATTAGACAGTTACATAATACATGCTGAACCAGTCCTAAGTACCTCTCCCCTCTAAACATCATAAATAAGAATCTTACAGAACAAACAGTGCTAGGCTAACTGAATCGTAGACACAAACGTAGCTCTATTTTAAAAGGGTTTTGTATGTAAAAATAGAATTATGTCTGTTTGTATATGACTGCTAAGTGGAACTGTATTGTGAACACGGACTAATAGTGCGATCGTACATGAGTGAAGATAGAGAAAATATACGAGTTAATATTACCCCATGAATTGGGCATAGTGCGGAAAGGCATGTTAATTAAAACTGCAGACAATGGACAAAATGTAACATACTGTGATTAATGTAACAATGTAACATGGGTTGTTACCTAGGATTCGGTAAGAGTGCAAACAAAATAACAATTCCTAAAAGGGAGGAAGAGGTCAACGCTGAACCTGTCCCTCCCTGGTCCAAAACATGGGGCGAATCCCGATGAGGAAGAAGAAAATAATGCAGCGTTCCACAATGTAGTTAGATATATCTATGAATCCAACGACCACCTCTCCTTGTAGAATGCTTCATTAATTCAAGTTATTTAATGCTAAACTATAAAATCGAAAATTCAGTACCAACGTATAGCATTCTTTATTTCTATGCTCTCTCACACATACTTATCCCCGTCCCACCAAACATGCTCGCCCTTTCAGCCGTGGGGGCGTTATAATGTGACGGTCAATCCCACTATTCGTTGGTAAAAGAGTAGCCCAAGAGTTGGCGGTGGGTGGTGATGACTAACTGCCTTCCCTCTAGTCTTACACTGCTAAATTAGGAACGGCTTGCGCAGATAGCCCTCGTGTAGCTTTGCGCGAAATTCAAAACAAACAAACATACATACTTGCCTTTTACTTATTTTTTACGTTTCTATTTTGTCGAAGTTTTGTGTTATTCTGTGAGAAGAAGGAGTATAAAAACCAGTGTGATGATTGCTTTCTATTCTTCCTTTTTTAATGACAAATTTAGTGAAGTAATTGCGTGTGAAGGGACAGCACGACGTCTTTTGCCGCCATGTGCAAACACTGACTGTGCCGCCATGATAGGAATTCTACACAATTACGCCGACAAGAACCAACATGTCATCCTTTGTAAATGCACGAGCTGCACCTTCGGTCGCGCCGGCCCCGTGTTTAGGAGAGGTTTAGCAGATAACGAGGTACAGAGTGAGACTGAGAAGAAGTCACTACAGCTAAACTACGTGTTTCCATTCATTATTCAATCGAATAGTATGAATAAATGTATTTATAAATGTTCCGATTTAAAAATAAATAATAAATAAATAAAATAACAATAATAAAAATAAATATTTATAAATGTTCAGATTAACCGCTAACCTGTTCCACGTGTAAAGTATAATAAATCCAGCAAAAAACCCTGAAGAAGGATTTTCTTTTATGCATCTGTAGCTTACGAAGAAGCTAAAATGCAATATAAAACTTGTTTGTATAGTTGTAAAACAAATCCATGTTAATTAAAGAATTGAAATAGTTGTAGACACATGTGAAAAATAACCAGAAACTCATTATTTGATATTAAAAACTATATTAGTAAAAAAAATTATTTTACACAGTTTCACTAGAAGTTTAAAAGTTATATATGGTTAAGTAAGTTGTATTTTAAAAGTTCAAAAACCAGTAAATATTCTCTCTCTTTATTTTTCGGATTATATGCTTTGGAAGAAATGGATTATTCTAGTTTTAAAATCTAGATGGACACCCACAAGAAAAAAAATCATAACTAAATTAATTAACAAAGGGTTTATGAAAAGTGCGTGCATATCCTCTTTATTTGTCGATTTTGAGAATCGTGGCTGTTGTCATGGTAACCGTCACTATTCTATATTACTGGGAGTATTACAGACAGCAAATGGAAACTAAAAATAACTCTTTTCTTCTGTGAGCACGTAGCGCATTAAGGTTGGCACGACCTAGCGCTCTCTAACATATAGAAGCTATACAAAAAAAAACAATAATAAAAAGTGCAGCATCAAAAATTTAAAAATTGGTTTTATTCAAAACAGTACATTACGAAATTGAAATATATATATATATATTCAATTTGGTATATCTACTTATCTCTATCTTAAACTTTACTCTCCTGGATCTGTGAGCCATTTTAACATGATATTTCGAATGTACGAGAACAATTAATTACTAATTTCTTGTGGCGTTGAAAACTTTATTCTCCAAATTTGTGTGTAATACATAAGGGGATTTATAAATAAACAAATTTCAATATGAATAAATATGTATATTGAAAGGGAACCAAAAACAGAAATACCAGATAAAGTAAGGCAAAGCTATATAAGTATAGATAGAATATCACACAAGGTAAACTGATAAGTATATCGGCAACCAGGTAGATTGGCATGGGTATTGAGTTTTCTATGATCTTTGGCTTTTACCTTTAGTTCTGAGATGAAGTGGCGGGCTCCATATTGAAACCCTCGTCAATATGGCGTCGATAGCTTTATCTCAGTACCTGAAGAAATGATATACTCATCTTACAAATGAAGTCCATAGATATGTAGATATGTTATGTAGTACAAAAATCATCACATTCACACTCGTGGTTAAAAATGTAACTAATGTAATAAATGTGTTACACGTGCACAAAGGAACAAATATATATATATATATATATCATCACATTCACACTCGTGGTTAAAAATGTAACTAATGTAATAAATGTGTTACACGTGCATAAAGGAACAAATATATGTATATATATCATCACATTCACACTCGTGGTTAAAAATGTAACTAATGTAATAAATGTGTTACACGTGTATAAAGGAATATATATATATATATATATCATCACATTCACACTCGTGGTTAAAAATGTAACTAATGTAATAAATGTGTTACACGTGCATAAAGGAACAAATATATATATATCATCACATTCACACTCGTGGTTAAAAATGTAACTAATGTAATAAATGATTTTTCAAAGCCCGTTCCCTTGGCTGTGGTTTCGCTCATACCAAGTGAGAGTTATTCTATTTAATTGCACAAAATATTTGTTAGCGTTTGTAATAAGTTTGATAGTTTGACAACTACAAGATAAGCTGAGATTCAATATAATCAAATACCTGAAAACATTAGATTAAAACTAAAGAAGAGAGAGAGAATAGTTAGTTATCCTATAGTAAACAACCATTTAATTTCAACATTTAACCAAATTAAGTTTTTAAGGATATCCGTAAAACAGTAAATAAACAGAAACCATTAATATCTTCAATATGTGAGCAACCATCACCTGTAGTATCTATATTTTGTTATGATAATAGAATTGTAATAATGATAATTTTACAAAACCTGCGACTGAATGAAAACAGGTCTTAAACAGGTCTGAAGCAATTGTTTCAAAAATACAGAAATAAATTGGTTCTCTTTTGTGGTAATTTTGTCAATCATACGATGTATAAATTACTTCATTTTACTCAAATATTCTAGAGAAAAAATCGAATTACTTTTTTCTGATATCAAAATGCATCGTTTATATCTTTGAAGATGCGCTGAAAACTTTCCGAGTGAGATATATGGTGTTAGTTAGGTAAACCTACTTTCGAAGCTTTTATATTATAGAAAGAACAGTAGCTTTATGCCTTTTTTATTCTAAGTTGCGATCCCTCTTGGTAGTTAAGACACGTAAGTCTATTATCCTCTGATGACCTGTTTATCACCTAAGGAAGAACAAGGAACAGGAGCTTTTAGTTTCGCTTAAACACAAAGAGAATGCATCCTTATCAGAGAAGCTTTTATTAAAGAACAAAATAGGTATCCATTTTAAGTGATAATAAAATTTCTATTCGGTAGTAAAGGAAAACTAGTAACTTTTATATTGAACTTTCAGTCCATTTTCCAAATGACCTAAGCTTTTAGTTCTTTTATTTGTTGATAAGCAAAAAAGCTAGACAATGGGCTGTTTGTGCTATGCCCATCGAACCCCGGCTTTTAGAGTTATAAGCGCTCAGACTAAAATCTTCATGAGTACTTGAGATTAGAAATCTGCATTTTTATTTAGTAGTTTAATTACAATCACAATTGCTTAGTTGAAAAATATTGAGCTCACTCTAAAATTCTTAATTTTCTGTTCCATATTTCAGTTTCATCTAAGATATTAGAATTTAGATTTTCCACCAGAACAGCATCTTACGCTAATGTGGGCTAAGTGGCCAGGTCAGACACCCCTAGAATTCAAGTACAACCAACACTAATTTTCAACTACTGAGCAGAGAGAAAGCAGCAGGCACTCGCTGCCACAAGGGCATTGTTCGGCTGTTCGTATCGAATAATGGAACTGACTGTCATTTTTATAACGGGCTCATAAATAAATGTACTGCATAGCGTCTCGAACCCTGGACCTTTTGATCCGTAGCTCGACACATTAACCACAAGGCCTCGCCCGACAAAGAATGGATTGAATCTATATTCTTTAGAGAATTCTTCTTTAGAAACAAAGTACATATTTTTTACATTACATTCATTATACTAATTGTTTTAGTAAAAAAAAAGAAAAGCCCCCAGTGGCACAGCGGTGTGTCTGCGGTCTTACAACGCTAGAAACCGGGTTTCGATACCTGTGTTGGGCAGAGCACAGATAGCTCATTGTGTAGCTTTGTGCTTAACTTCAAACAAAAAGAAAATTTCATTTGATTCAATTTAATTATTTGTTTACTATTCATTAATCAAATTTATTTTTTACTATTTTAATTCTTCTTCTTTTACAAATTCTTCAATACATATGCAAATTTCTTTTCTCTTCAAACTATTCATATTATTTCTTTCTTAGTTTTTGTATCATTTTACACTTATATATATGTTCCATCATTCCTTCTTTTTTCCTTACACCTCTTAAATTTCTTATCTTCTAGACTTCTCCATTTTACCTGCCCCCCCCCCCTGTAGCACATATGCAAATTTCTTTTCTCTTCAATCTATTCATATTATTTCTTTCTTAGTTTTGTATCTTTTTACACTCCTATATATGTTCCATCATTCCTTCTTTTTTCCTTACACCTCTTAAATTTCTTATCTTCTAGACTTCTTCATTTTACCTGCCCCCCCTGTAGCACATATGCAAATTTCTTTTCTCTTCAATCTATTCATATTATTTCTTTCTTAGTTTTTGTATCTTTTTACACTCCCATATATGTTCCATCATTCCTTCTTTTTTCCTTACACCTCTAAAATTTCTTATCTTCTAGACTTCTCCATTTTACCTGCCCCCCCTGTAGCACAGCGGTATGTCTGCGGACTTACAACGCTAGAAACCGGGTTTCGATACCTGTGGTGGGCAGAGCACAGATAGCCCATTGTGTAGCTTTGTGTTTAAATTCAAACACAATCAAATTTTATCTGTCCTCTATGAACATTTCCGCATCTTGATTTGGTCCATAATTTAAAGTATTTTCTCTTTTTTTTTGTTCTCTTATATATATTATATTAATTCCATCAATTAATGAAAAAATACCCTATTTTTCTTTCACCCGGTTACTCTTGTCCCCAGAATTTATTTATAGCTAAGAACAAGAGTGTCACTGCTGCTTCCGGTTTTTTCTCATACGTTGCTATCCTTAAACGTAACACGATTTCCAATCCCACATAATCTACTTGATAATGTACGTAATATTAACAATTTCCTAATCTGCAAATTACTTCCATGTGTGAGTTGCTTTCTTGAACCCGGATTTTAGCGTTGTAAGTTCGTAAATTTCCGCTGTCCCACCAGGGGACTTTTTGACATTTAAAGAGTATAGATTTTATTTTAATAGATTTTATGTTCACAGTCGTGCCATTCAATTCTTTTTCACTATCAAAAATAAATCCACATAAGCGAAAAGAGGAACATAATAGTTATACTGTTTCATTCTGTGTTGAATGAAACGGTTATCTGTTCCAAGCACTTAATTAATCTTATTTTAAACGTATAGTTAATTAAAAATAACAGACGCTAAGAAACTATACCAAACTGAGAGATAAGCAAAAGGCACCTGCATATTTCTGAACATAAAAAATAACTGTAAAAACACCTCCTGGACTGTGTAGATAAACATGTTTTCAATTTTGCAGTCTCGTTTGTTCGTGCTCTGTTTAACACCCAAAATATGTTTCTTCTGTCGTTCCAAACAAAGACGAACGGCTTTTTTTCTCTTTATAAATGATTTCCAGATGCTGCTGTTAAGAAATACTGATGACGTGTAAAAGAAGTGTTCGAAAAACAGACAAAAATAGCTTACAGTGTTAGGTCCTCCTTACGCTGAGGAATTTTCAACTACCTGACATAAAATGTATTCATGTTATTTGCCTAGCTTATGATGTTGGTAGGTCCTCCTTACAATGAGGAATTTTCAGCTACCTGACATAAAATGTATTGATGTTATTTGCCTAGCTTATGATGTTGATAGGTCCTCCTTACGCTGAGGAATTTTCAGCTACCTGACATAAAATGTATTCATGTTATTTGCCTAGCTTATGATGTTGGTAGGTCCTCCTTACAATGAGGAATTTTCAGCTACCTTACATAAAATGTATCAGTATCATTTGCCTAGCTTACGATGTTGGTAGAGGTAGGTCCTCCTTACGCTGAGGAATTTTCAGCTACCTTACATAAAATGTATCAGTATTATTTGCCTAGCTTACGATTTTGGTAGAGGTAGGTCCTCCTCACGCTGAGGAATTTTCAGCTACCTGACATAAAATGTATAGACGTCATTTGCCTAGCTTACGATGTTTGTAGGTTCTACTTACACGAAATATTATTTGGTCACACCTACGCTTAAAATAGGTATATCACCCGAAGAAAACAAGGGGCCGTCCATATATTGAACTCACTAAACACATCTGCCATGAAGTGGTACCAGAACAAGTAACCAAACATTATCCACGAATATGTATTAAAGTATTTTGTTTCTGTATTGAATACTTGCACTTACACAAATACAGTCTCTACATTTGTGCAAGATTTAGACACCACTCCCGTGTTCACAAGAAAATAATTACAAAAATAACTCAGAAAGTTGTATTGGATAGTTAAATTATATGGTCTAGTATACGCACGTAATAAAACCTCACTTGTGTGGCTTATTCAGCAGCAAGTATAAGTACTTGGACTTTGTTGATGCATGCAGAGGTAACTAATGGGTTATTTTGGTGCCTCTCTGTCAGCGTCTTGTAGGTTCATCACTTTGTTCTATCGTGAGGTAAAGAAAGTTGATGATTTGAACAACTGTGAATCTAATTTTTTGCTCAACTTAAATCCAAAACGTAATTTTGATATCATAACTCAGATCATAAAACTAGTGCTCTGATACCTTAAATCATTATGAAGAGCAAACGTTACAATACACTCTTAACTTCAAGACCCTCTATTCTAACAGTGGATCATTTTCTCGACTTGAAAACAAGATACCTTTGAAACCTTGGAAGAAATGTAATGATATACGAAAGTGAAATTCGTCATTATATAGTAAATATTTTCTTGAGAAATGTAGAAAAAGTGTGTTTTCATAAAAAAAAATTAACTTCCGAGTGATCCTTAAGTCACTCCACTAAAATCCATAGAGCAGTTAAATTTAGTTTAGTTTCTTTGTTTCAGAATTTCCAGCAAAGCAACACTATCTCCGCATAACCTTCCCTCATTTTAAATCGTAGATTACAGAGAATTAAGGCAACTAGCTAACAGTACCCACCGCCAACTTTTGAACTACTCTTGTACGATCGAAGAGTGGAATTAGATCATCATTCTTATAGCACACACGACGACTTCAAAATGTGAAGTGCATTTTCTTTTTCAACAATAGGTCACAACCCATGAATCTTTGGATTCACAATCCTGACACGCTACCTACTAGGCAACGCCTTGCCCTTAAATAAGTTTAGAGTAATATTCGGTATATTTTTACTTTACAATTCTGAGCCTCTCACAACAAGATGAGTCTTTCAGTTAATTCTACTGAATAGTTACCAGTGCGACGTTCAAGTGGAACCCATGATAGGACGATCAAGCCTTACACTGGAACAAACCTTCGATTTTGGCTAACATTAACTATTTTTTCCTATCGATCAAGCCTTACACTGGAACAAACCTTCGATTTTGGCTAACATTAACTATTTTTTCCTATCGATCAAGCCTTACACTGGAACAAACCTTCGATTTTGGCTAACATTAAATAGGAAAAAATAG
>NW_013665745.1:681274-697348 GCF_000517525.1 Limulus polyphemus
CTATTTTTTCCTATTTAATGTTAGCCAAAATCGAAGGTTTGTTCCAGTGTAAGGCTTGATCGATAGGAAAAAATAGTTAATGTTAGCCAAAATCGAAGGTTTGTTCCAGTGTAAGGCTTGATCGATAGGAAAAAATAGTTAATGTTAG
This sequence comes from Limulus polyphemus, assembly GCF_000517525.1. Lineage (NCBI taxonomy): Eukaryota > Metazoa > Arthropoda > Merostomata > Xiphosura > Limulidae > Limulus > Limulus polyphemus. The sequence continues at coordinate 681,423 of NW_013665745.1, forward strand.
CCAAAACTGAAGATTTGTTCTAGTAAAATGCTCGATAGGAAAATAGTTATGTTAGTCAAAATCAAATATTCAGTCAAATGGAATCCTTGATATGGAAAGAGTTAATGTTAGCCAAAATTGAAGATTTGTTCCGAGTGTAATGCTCTATACGAAAAAAGAGTTATGTTCGCTAACGTCGAAGAATCGTTCTAATGTAATGATCGATCGTTAGTGGAAAAAAAAAGACTTATTTTAGCCAAAATCGAATATTTGTTCAAGTACAAAATCAAAGATTCAGTCAAGCAGAATACTTGATATGGAAAGAGTTATGTTAGCTCAAACCAAAGATTCTCACAATCAACTGCGACTTTTGGCAAATAAAGAAATATTATTAGTCCAATAACTAAGTAATCCATATTTAAGTTCGTGTAACCTTCAACTGAGATGTGGTAGATTCGTACACATGAAATGTGTGTTTTTGTAAGATGGCGGTTTACTTATTGTTTCAGATATTTTTCAACTGAGAGGTTTTCGTTATATTTCAGGCTTGTGCTGATAATCATATTTCATTTGTCTGCAAACAGTAATCATTTATGAAAAAAAAAAACTTCAGAAACTGTGTATGTGATTTTCTTATATCAAAGCCACATCGGACTCTCTGCTGTGTCCACCGAGGTGAATCGAACTTCTGATTTTAGCGTTCTAAATCCGTAGACTTACCGCTGTTCCAGCGGTGAACTTTAAAGACTTTAACAACAGTAATAAATTTATAGAATTTAAATAATGTGTGCAACATTTATTCAATGTGCATAACTTAAACATTCAAAAGATGTACTCATACTCTCTCCATAAAGGAAATTCCATAGAAGTAGCTACATTAGTCAGACATGTGTGAAACATTTATTCAATGTGCATAACTTAAACATTCAAAAGATGTACTCAAACTCTCTCCATAATGGAAATCCCATAGAAGTAGCTACATTAGTCAGACATGTGTGAAACATTTATTCAATGTGCATAATTTAAACATTCAAAAGATGTACTCATACTCTCTCCATAATGGAAATCCCATAGAAGTAGCTACATTAGTCAGACATGTGTGCAACATTTATTCAATGTGCATAATTTAAACATTCAAAAGATGTACTCATACTCTCTCCATAATGAAAATTCCATAGAAGTAGCTACATTAGTCAGACATGTGTGCAACATTGATCAGAAACTAAATATATTAATCAAGATCAAACAAGGCATCTTAAAATTTTATTATTCGAAAAGAAACTGAAATCTGAAAAATGCAGAATTAGGATGGAGCAAAATAAGCTTACGAACACCCAATTATTTGGAATTCATATTGACATTAATTCAAAGGAAATGGTTTTAATATGATTTATGCGTTTACTGGATTTTTTTCAAATTTATAAACCACTTAAAAACTTGTTAATCTGTAGGAGAAATAAAACATTTTAAGTATCATACGCTAATTTTCACAGACGTTTCTACATTTAGAAGAGCAGTCTGCTACAATTTCAGTTATCCTTGTTCGTCTACAAAAAGATTTAAACTATAGATACCCATTAGTCACTGATAATGTCCAGCGTTAGACATTAAACTGAATACATTTAGAACAAGAGCAATCAGACAGATTGCATATCCTTGCGGGCCCGGCATGGCCATGTGGTTAGGACGCTCGACTCGCAATCTGCGGGTCGCGGGTTCGCATCCCCATCCCACTAAACATGCTCGCCCTTTCAGCCGTGGGGGCGTTATAATGTGACGGTCAATCCCACTATTCGTTGGTAAAAGAGTAGCCCAAGAGTTGGCGGTGGGTGGTGATGACTAACTGCCTTCCCTCTAGTCTTACACTGCTAAATTAGGGACGGCTAGCACAGATAGCCCTCGTGTAGCTTTGCGCGAAATTCAAAACAAACAAACATATCCTCGCCCCGCCGCTCCTTTTCGAGATTGCATGCGTTTATACTTGATAACGTCAAATTTCACCTTCGAAAACTCGTAAAATTCTTCTCAGATCCAGAATGATCAACGATTCGGATCATCTTTTGTAGTGTGATGATGAGTCTTAACCTTAATGTGCCCATGAAATTTGGTATAAATCCGATCACACTTTATAGAGTTATTAACCCAAAACCGCGAAAATACCCTATCTCCCCATAATAAAAAAAAATGTTTCAAAGTGATCCAGAATCAGGATCCTGATTTGGATCCGGACCAAATTTGGGGACGACTGTCCTTTGCTTACTTTCTATCTTTTGTAAAATATTCATGGATATCTTCATACCGTCTTCCTATCACTTATATGGCTTAAAGTTGTTTAGTCTTCAATCGGCTTAAAATCGAAACAACGCATATCAATAACACGAATAACAAACCACCATTTTCGGGATTTCTTTACAGGTTTGGTTAAAAGGTGTCAAAATTTACCTGAGCAAGTTTTCCGTTTATTTGAAGATTTTCGTATTGCATAATCTTCAAATTGCTGCCAGGAGCGCTGATGATGGGGTGATCCTAATATTATTCCTTCTTTCAACTGGTAGAATATATAACCATGTTAGAAGTTTATTGTAGTTATATAAAAGGTAGTGAGTTCCTCGAGAGTGGGTATTAACAGTTCTGGGCGTTCTGTTGAGCTTTGTTTAATTTCTAGTTGATTTTGAACTAATAGAAAGGCGTTTGGGTATATTATTGAATAGGTTTATTATGTTGAAGCTAAAAAGAGTACCTACAGTCCATAGTACATTGAAGAAACGGATAGAGTCTTGTATGTATAAAGATGTGTTGCCTATTTAACAGTGTTTTAATTTACAGTAAAATGGAGTAATCAGGGATAGGTTTCTCCAAACGACGACACCTCTTAGTCTCTAAGATCTCATGCTGTGACTTGAAGACAAATCAAATAGGTATATAGATGACTCAACTAGATCTCATGGGAACGTTTATATGGTACAGGATGTTTTCGAAATTTATTAAGTGTCCCTAATCACCAAACTACGGGGACGAACTTTCAGAATTACCTGCAGTCCCTTTTTCAACACAAAGACGTATAAGGATAACCAAAATACGTTTAAAAAGCCACAGAAGTTTACAAAATGAGCATGCCAGTGTTTAAACAAGAGGTTTTAAAAAGCAGATAAGCAGGTGTAAACTGATAATATAGATATCGGATATGATAAAGCAAACTCTATCATTTAGGAAAGTAATGTTGTGCTTCACGCTTGTACGCTAAAGTTAATGTTGTGATAGTCCAATCAATAGTTCATTTGAAATTCACAATAAAGTTAGGTAAACTAGATTTTGTCCCTAATTATCCCATATATATATATATTTAAAAAATAATAATAAAAAATAGGGGTGACATCTATCGGTCACAATTGTAACACATAATATTACAAACAATATTACAAAGCGATCAACATTTATTCTACAAAAATGCCCCCGGTGGCTCAGCGGTCAATTTGAAGGTTATTATGCTAAAAACTGATACACACAGTGGGCAGAGTACAGCTATCCCATAGTGTACCTTTATACTTAACAATGCAAAAACAAAATTACAAGAGAAAAATTATCATTATCATGAATAATAATAGTTTCCGATCAGAGTAAGCTGTGTACTTCGAACGATACTCAAAATCAACTTGGCCATCAGATAGCTAACTATACTTGTATTACATTTATACTTATAAATATTAGAATAGATTGCTTCATCATTTGGGTACCTTTGCTGTCAACGATATTTTCAGCCGTAATCTCAATAGTATCTCACGATGTTCGGGCAGTTTAGGATATTTAGATTGGTCCTAAATACATATTTTAAGCTAACAACGCAAAACAATCTTTATAATAAATGTATAATAATGAGAACTAAATAAAAAGAAAAATTAATTACATTCGATGTACTAACTATAACCAATATTGTTTATTAAAGTAACAATAAATAAATTTGAAGGCAAAATTTACATGATATTTAAAGGTGAGCAAATATGCTTTGCCTTAAATGTACATTATGTATATTGTTTGTTTTGAATTTCGCGCAAAGCTGCACGAGGGCTATCTGCGCTAGCCGTCCCTAATTTAGCAGTGTAAGACTATTTTAGGGTGGGATCTGGGGCCAGGGGGCGAAGCCACGGAAAGTCATGGGAATTTAGGAATGTAAAAAAAAAAACTGTCTCTACTTGCACGAAATTGCTTACTTGTTTGAACTGCAAATGGAACTTGACACAATGGTAATAAAAGTAGAACACGGAAACATTAGTATTCTTATCTGACCATAACTGTTATCATATTTTCCAAGCATTTTAGATCAAATAGTACAGTAAACCAATGCATTATTTAATGATTATTTAATTGTACTGCATGCTTAACATATATACACATACATATATATGTTGCTTATATATTTGTGTAGGAGGATATCCTTTGCAGAATGATGAACGATTCTGACAAAGGCAATTTTATATTCTGGAATTCAACAGTAATTATACCAGGAAGTATCGGAAGCGATCTTTGAAGGAATACTTCCATAGATATTCCATTTATGTTTGTTTTTTTTAATACGGTGATTTGAAAACGTCCTTTTCATTGGTCCTCGCCAATCGTCTTGTCAAATATTTATCCATTTTCATACTTTTCTCACACGTTCTCCAGCGTTATCTTCCAGCAAACCAAGGCTCTAACATGAAGATTAAGGATTACGCATGCGAAAAACGAAACGAAATGAAAGGTAATAGCAAATATACGGATAATTTCAGCATACAAAAGATGATCTGCGCATAGCCATCTCTAGTTTTGAACTGAAAAATCAGAGGGAAGACATCTAGTCAACAGCGCCTACCGCCAACTATTGGGTTTTTTTTTTTTTTTTTGTTTGATTATGGGATTTGACCGTCACTGTTATTGCACAGCCACCACAACCCGAAAATGCAGGGCGCGTTTTTGCGAAAACTCAAAACAATTCCCTAAACAACCAAGTACTTGTATGTAACCAAACGAAATTTACTTCGGTATATATGTAAATCAAAAACAGTCCAGCTGTAAAAACAAAGTGCAGCCAAGAAAAGAAAAAAAAAAAGACGGAGACTAAAAGATGTGAAATCAGTAATGCTGTTTATGGCAATGAAAATTTTAATAATGACAATCCAGGTACACATTGTGTTACAGACTCCTAAGTAAAACATGGAGGATGGTAACAAAACGGAATCGTTCTGAAATTACTTACAGGAATTCCCCTGATCCCAACTTAAAAATCGGCACTATTAGCCCTGTAGGTCTGAGCAAAAATTATCCTTCAAAAACCGACGTTCTTTTTACTATAACAGCTAAATATTGTGCTTGGTTTACGCGAAGTTTTGTGAAGACGTAGAGTAAATGGCATATTAACTGGGTACCAAATTTCACAAAAATCGAAATTTGGATGTATGTTTTCAGACAAACATTGCCATGACATATCTCAGTTTTGACTCCACGGATTTTTATTGAAATTTGTAATATGAGGAAAGCAAACTAGGAGGCAATCTAAGTGAAAAATTCACGGAAGGGTTACATATAGCTGAAAATTGTAATTTTTTGGTTCCTGTATATAACAAACTGTGTGTCGCGCGTTTCAAGTTTTTTCTTGGCCGCACGACACATTACTGTGTGTCTTTATCTTATATCTGATGAAACGACTTAACTGAAAATTACAGGAAATATTACTAGCATTCAAGTTTCAACTGCCTTGTTCAAGTAATAATTTTATCACATAATGTTTATTTCTGCTTTAACTATTATATTTCTCAAAATTTTTAAAAACAAAATCTAACTGAAATAAATGCTGCTTAGATTGAGTTACGAAACACACTGTGTGAATAGCGAAAACTTCACAGCAAAAATAACAAAAACTTTATCAACGCCTTTGATGCCAATTCCAAATGGCACATTCAGTGATTGATGTATTAACCTTGCTTTTACAATTTTCAAAATCCTATATTTCATTGGTTTTTCCTTTATTCGACGCTTCCCCATGGACCATCGTCTGCTTATGTTACTTGTTTGTTTAGCATGTTTCGATTGTCATTCTTTGTAACAAAAGGGACATAATCGTGCGTTCTTTTCTTATTTTCACTGTTCTTGTCGGTAAACATAATTTTTCCCTTTTCATCTTGTCCACTTACTTAGTTTAGCTTTTTTCTATCAGCTTTGTCCGTTTTCATCTGTCTAGCCGATTTCACATTTCTAAATGTTCATTTACTCGTTCTCTTCGTTTTAGACTTTATCATATAAATCTATATATACATTTTTTATTATTCCTTCACCTTGCACCCTAGTGGCACAGTGACAAATCTCCAGGCTCATGACGCTAAAAATCGGGTTTCGATAGTCGTTGTGGGCCAAGTACAGATAGCCCATTTGTAGACTTGAGCTTAAAAACAATCAAACAATTATTCCCCCTTTTTCTAGTCAATTTTTGTTTTCTGCATTTTCATTAACTTATCCATGTCCACAATTGTTGTATAAATCTATTAGCCTCTTCAAAACAAATTCACCCTTCCAACTTTTATTTTATTTGATGGATTAATTTAACAGTTTTCAATTTGTTTATCCTTTATCTATTAATCCTACTTTAAGTGTTGCTCCAATTGCAAATATCAAATACTTTCCAGTTTCGTGGAATTCCTAAATAATATTGCAACACATTAAGATAAATGTTACAGTATGTTTTATCCACACTTACAAAGATGAATGAAAAAGAAAGATAAAAAGAAGTCAGTGTTATCAAACTTATGGGAAACTGCGCTAAGAATGAGAAATTGTATTAAACAATGAGAAAGGGAGGATTAAGGTTAGGATTTGAGGTAGTTAATTAAATATTAAGATCACCAGATGGGGCTAGTGCATCATCATGACTTTCTTTCATAACTTACGGTGAAAGGATTCGATTTAGTTCTATTGGCTATTAACCACCTACACAATGAACTATTTTATTATATAAAGTTCGAGTATCGAAACCCAATTTTAAGTATTAATGCCCTTAGACGGACCTCTGAGTCACCAAGGGTGAGGTTTTACTATGAGAAAATCTTTTACTTATCTTCTGACATTCTTTGAAGAGGTTACTGTTTATTTTGATGAGAGTAAGGGTGTAGATGTGGAGTATTTGGATTTTCAGAAAACATTTAACAAAGTGCCACATAAAAGTCTTATTAAAAATTATCTCTGTAGGTTTGGGGAATAGGATGGGTCACTGGATAGAAAACTGGCTAGATGAAAGAAAGCAGAGGGTTGTCATAAATGGTGTACAGTCAAAGTGGGTCAATATCACTAGTGGGGTACTTCAGGGCTCAGTGTTAGAACCTGTGCTTTTTTTAATTTACATCATTGACATAGATGAAGAAATGATCAATAGATTATATAAATCTCCTTAAGACTTTTAAGTTTTCAGGGTTACTGGCTGTGAGAAGAAAGCCTCTGCCATTAAAAAGGATTTGGACAACTTGGCAAATAAATGGCAGACAACTTTTGATTATAATAAATACAAGGTAATGCATGTGAGATACCACAGTTTGAAATATGAATATAATTTTGATGGGAATAACTTTATTAACAGTATTAAGATGAAAACAATATTGGCACTCTAGGTGATCAGGCTCTTAAGCCATCCAAGCAATGTGCTATTGCTTGTAGTAGGACAAATAAGATTGTAGGTTGTATCTACAGAAATACTGAATACAAGTCAAAAGATGTTATAATGTCATTGTATAGGTTATTGGTTAGGCCACATTTGGAGTATTGTATTTAGCCTTGTACTCCTTAGCTCAGAAAGAACAATGAATTGTTGAAAAGGGTTCAGAGTAAGGCTACTAGGATGATACCTGGGATGGAAAGGTATTCATATGAAGACAGGTTAAGATCTCAGAACTTATTTTCTTTTAAAAAAGGGAAGAATTAAAGGGGATCTAATTGAGGTGTTTAAGATTGTTAAGGGGATTGACAATTGATGCATCATCTTTTTTTTCATATTTAATACTAAGAATGGTAAGACTAGGGGACACAAATATAAATTGGGGCAGAGTAGGAGTCTGCTTCAGCTAAGACAGCTTTTTCTAACATGGTGTTTGGCCTTTGGAACAGGTAGCCCTCTGATATGATGGATATAGTTAATTTAAAGGATATTAAGAGAAAGCTTCATAACAATGTGAAGGATAAGGGTTGGCTTCGAGACATTTGGAGGGGGGGGGGGAGTTAGCTTAATTTAGTGGATAGGAAAACCCAGATAGATTAAAAGGTCTCTTTTTGTTCTTTGATGTTATATGTTAAAATCAACCCCTGTTTTATAGTAGTTTGCTGACTTAATTCAAAACATTAAAGAAATATTATATGAAAAATATCATCTACCTCACACATAAATTTATACTCTTAATACACTGTAACATATTTAAACTACAAATATAGCATTAACCAACATGGAATATTTCAAGAAACTTCTAACAGACTAACTCTGTAAATCAGAATGTTAATAACTCATATTGAGACAATTTGTGTAGCTTTAAGAGGTTATTTCACTGTATGTTAAAACTGGCCCGTAAATGATGGCCATAACTTAAAAAGCATTGCATATGTAATTTCTGGCATTTAACATGACTGTTTTAGTGCAAAAATGGCATTGGAGAGTTAGCTAAACATAGAAATCTGTCCAATTTGACCACAGTGGCCAATTCTTAAGCCAAGAGATAACCAGTAAATTATCCTGACAACATATATATTAAAATCACTTTGATTAAATATGACACTCCATGTTTTTCACATTTACTGAGGTTTATTCTGTAAATAATAGGAAAGCTAAAAGTATATCCTGTATGTGTAATAAAAGGGAACTATTTGGCTTGTCAATCAAAATATTTCTGGATGGGTAAATTTCCCACAATCCCTAGATCTCTAAATAAAAACACTAGGTAAAACAATTCAATACAGATTAATCCATTAAAACTAAAATGTACTGTTTTAAAACAAGTTAATTGGAACTCTAGTTTGTTCTAATGCTGGACGATACCATTCAGTACCCCTGGTGTGGCAATTGTGTTGATTTTCTCTTCCACTCACATGAAACTTCAAATAATTTTAATAGAGGAAATTTATGATACTATAGTTAAATGTATAATAAATGATATGTATATTTAATATGCCAACACTGTTAGAAGGCATACTGTACATTCACAGAAAAAGTTGCAAATTTTCAGCACTCCCACTTCAAGGGATTAAACCCTAAGGTAAGTAAGTCTGTAATTGTTAAAATGTAAGAATGTTTGCTGTACTTGTTAGACTAACTGGTGGCTCTTGGAAAGTTAATGATTTTATGGTTGTCCAACAACAGAACATACTAGAGTTCCAATGACAGTTGTCCAACAACAGAACATACTAGAATTCCAATGACGGTTGTCCAACAACAGAACATACTAGAGTTCCAATGATGGTTGTCCAACAATAGAACATACTAGAATTCCAATGATGGTTGTCCAACAACAGAACATACTAGAGTTCCAATGATGGTTGTCCAACAATAGAACATACTAGAATTCCAATGACAGTTGTCCAACAACAGAACATACTAGAGTTCCAATGATGGTTGTCCAACATTAGAACATACTAGAGCTCCAATGATGGTTGCAAGCCAAAATGTTTGGCCCTTAGTGTCTGGTTGAGGTCAATTTAGAGATGAAGAGTTCTTGATAATCCTACAGCTCCCCGATATAAATGTGCAAGAGATACTAACCAATGAAATGCATTTTCAATTGGATGATCTCCCTTGTAGCCAGAAACTATTATGATGTAGAGTTTACTTGATGGTGGTTTGGTTATGAAAGATCACTACTATGGCTATTCTGATAATTGGATTTCACCCTCCCTCCTCAAACTTTTTTAATGATTATATTTCTCAAAACTGAACTGTACACCATAAATCACTGTGACAGTCTTTGTGGACAATGTTATTCAGACTGTACATTATGTAACACCAGACACAATTTTGATAAGACTGACTGCCATACAGATGGAGGAAAAAATCGTTGAAACTTCGTTATTACTCGTATGTTGCATCTTTATGTTATGTAATAACACTAACAAATGTTTGCTACTGTTTCATTATTACATTTTGTTGCAATTATGCTTACCACATTAGAAATGGATGCATAAGCATACCCAACCCTCAATACATAATATATATAATTAATACTTGAAACCATTGATACTTGGTGAAACTCCATAATTATAGAATTGAGGAAAAACAAGACAACTGTGATTTCACAAATACGTAATATAATCACAAACACGGTTTCACCGGTAAAGGCATCATTAGGTACAGACTGAAATGTTTTGTAACAGGGTTTATACATATGTTTAAACATAGAACTGGAAGTGACCCTAGACATTGACCTAGAGACAAGTGGGGTGGAGCTTAAGTTGGTTTGGTCATTTAGAATTTTTTTTTCTGAATTTGTTTTTAGACTTCTATATAATTCTAAAATTTCCAGACTGTCTAGTTTTTTACCTTTTTCACAGATGTGTAAAATTTTGTAGTTTTTTTTCTGGATCAAATTGGTGTTTAGTTTCAATAAGGTGGGTTGCAAAGGTTGAATCCATTTTCCTTAGCTTCCACCTATTTAATTCTCATTTCTATGGAACATCCTGTTTGACCTACGTATACACTATTGCAGATTTGACATGTTAATTGGTATACACCACTGTTGCTGTACTCTTCGTTTCTGTCTTTTTTGTTGCACAATATTTTTCCTACGTTATAGAAAGCCAGTCTGTAGATTTCTTATATCTGACAAAATGTCAATCAAATCTAATCTATGAAAGTAACTTTTCAGTAACTTCTGATTGAAGCTTACTACCTAGAACTAAATAATAACTCTGTAAATAACATAGCTAATTCCATATAATAATCTAGACAAGACCATAAAAGTTCAGAGAATTTCAGTACTTTAGAAGAAACTAATTATCTAACCATACAGTTGCCTTTATAGTTAGCAGATTAGCCATGAAGTAGTAACAGCCAAACATTATTTCTCAGTAGTAGTCCACTGTATCCAATTATTCTGGAAGATCTGTGCAAGCAACATACTAATAAAATTGAAGATATTAAAAGTCAGTGTAATAAATCTGAAATCATGAATCAAAGACCATTTATCTTTTAAGACAGAAAGTTTATCTACTAAAATGCCATTCATGGTTCATAATGAAAACAAATAAATGTAATATAAAAATTTTCTAAGCTTTTAAACAAATATTTAAAATAATCTCAAAAAAGCATGGTTGCTTAAGTTTTCAGTCATGCTGTTGCTGTTTGTATTGCCACAGATATTAGAGTGAAGCTATTCACATTGCTACATTTGACAAACTCTAGGAAATTTCAAATTATAAAAACTTGGATATACTATTGCTGAAAAAACTGAACTGAAATTTAGCCTTGAAAGTGGAATAACATTACTGCTGTAAATGGTAAAGCCTTTCCTTTTTAAATCTATGTGATGACCTGAGGAGAACTGTAATTATGGTTTGAGTTAAACCTATCGAGCAGGTCAAACCAGGATTTCAAAACTATCAATTCACTCCAATTCATGTTCACTTTTTGACAACGTATTGTGAAAATGTTGTATGTACAAGGCAAACAGAGTAATTTCCAAGTGAAAGTTGCTAAAATTATCATAATTTATTATTCTTGAATCTATCTGCTATTCCAGTTCACCTAATGAATTAATAGGTTCAGTTTCTGACATTTATTTAATCAATGTACAGCTTTCTAAAGCAAAATATTCTAACCTGTCTGACTTGACATTTATCAATGAAAGTAAATTAGAATTTGTTCTGGTATCACTACTGTTCCATCTGAAGTAAGAAACACATTTATTTCATCCAAGACATACAGACTGGTTGTTCAGTTTATATAAACTAAGATACATTTCGATATGCAAAGTGTGTGTGTATTGTGTAGACTGGCAAAAAATCAACAGTCTAAAACTGATCTCTTCTGGTAGTAAACAATTACTACTGACAAACTAGTGATCATTATTAGACTGTGCAGACGTCATGTGTTCTACATTCTTAATAGCATCTGTTGAATAACTTACAAAATATAAAAGAAACAAATGCTAAAATTAAATCACTTCTAAATACTTGATACTTTGTATATTAGTGGTTTTAAGAATCTAAATACTATTGACATAATGAATCTTTTTTAGATTAAGACTCGTATATTCATCCATTTTATCTGTCAATATTCATTATCATCACACTTAATATACTAAACAAGTTTCTATGCATGTTTCTTGGCAATATAAATACTTTTACTATATATCCAGCAATCATGCATACAATTTATATAACTTATGTACTTTGAATATAGGGATGTAAATTTACCCACAAAATATCCAGAAACAAACAAGTGATGTGTCAAGCTATAGTTCAACTTTATGTGGTTTTTTATCAGTGTCCCTATTGTCATATATCTATAGTTCAGCTTTGTGGTTTTCTACCAGTGTCCCTATAATTATATATATCTATAGTTCAGCTTTATGTGGTTTTCTACCAGTGTCCCTATAATTATATATATCTATAGTTCAGCTTTATGATGCTTTCCTACCAGTGTCCCCATAATTATATATCTATAGTTCAGCTTTATGTGGTTTTCTACCAGTGTCCCTATAATTATATGTCTATAGTTCAGCTTTATGTGGTTTTCTACCAGTGTCCCTATAATTATATATCTATAGTTCAGCTTTATGTGGTTTTCTACCAGTGTCCCTATAATTATATATCTATAGTTCAGCTTTATGTGGTTTTCTACCAGTGTCCCTATAATTATATATATCTATAGTTCAGCTTTATGTGGTTTTCTACCAGTGTCCATATAATTATATATCTATAGTTCAACTTTATGTGGTTTTCTACCAGTGTCCCTATAATTATATATATCTATAGTTCAGATTTATGTGGTTTTCTACCAGTGTCCCTATAATTATATATATCTATAGTTCAGCTTTATGATGCTTTCCTACCAGTGTCCCCATAATTACACAAGATTTAAAGAACATGCAGCATTGATATTAATGATTTAAGTTATTCAGCAGACAAGATGTTTAATTCAAATACTAAAAATAGATATGAAACACAATATATGGTTAAATTCACTTCTTGTCCCTAAATTATACCAGTATCAGGGAATTCCATTAACTTCAGTAACCCAGGACAAGAAAAAATAAAAAAGACTAAGTTTCTTATAGTGAAGCATATATGCATGGTATTTCAAGTCATATTTTGCTCACCATAGTAAACCAACAGAATTTTACAAATCTGCAGCATTTCTGTTACTAACTTATATACTTGAATTACTCAGCAAATGAGCTATTTAAAATACCAGAAATATGGACAAATGTAATATCTGATTCACCACTTATCACGGAGTTATACAGGTATAACACAGTGATAACTGATGAATGAAATGATAGATTCAGCTTCATATTTCTTTACAATTTCAACTTTTATTCAACATATGGACAGCATTGAACCACCTGACCCCTCAAGGCTGTCCTTACACACTCATCCTTGTGAAAAAACAAAAGCTTAAACCCAACATTTACTTTTTCTGGAAATAATTGATTCCAATTTTAAAATCTTAACTATTATAAAGTTCCAGCCCCTACTACTGCTGAGAGTAACTCATACCATAAGCTAATTACTTTTGTGGAAAAAACACGTTTTAGCTGGAGCTTAGCTTGGCTTTACCAATTCTTAAACTTGTTTTCTCATACTATCCTAGGGATATGACACAAAGTAGTCCTTTACCCTATTAATCTCCCAAATAATCCTGTAAACATCAATAAGATCTAAACACAATTAATATACAAAAAAGATAAGTTTAACCTTCATTGCAGCACTGATATAAAGTGAGAGAGTACTAAATTAAATGTATTGAACTTTATATTAACAGTAAATGGATGTTACAAATGTTATAATCACTCAGATATAAATTATAATGCTGCTCAGGCTCTAAACTATCTTTACATATAACCTCATTTATAATACATTTCACTTGTGTTCTTTCAATAATTGCACCTTTTTGTGCTTCAGTTGTCCATCTCAGTTGATGAAGGACTAACCACATGATGAGCTTCATCAGTACTTAAGTTACCTGTGCTAGTAATGGTAAAAATACCTCCTCTATCACCACTATGAGTTTCATCAGTACTTAAACTGTCACTGCTTGTAATAGCATTGATACTCTGTCTAGCACTACTGTAAGATTCATCAGCACTCAAACTATTAATATTAGTATCACTATACATTCTTGGTCCAGTAACATTATGAGCTTCATCAGAACTCAAGCTCTCAGTTTCACTACTTGTAATGTTATGGACATTATTAATACTTTCATGAAGAGAGAGAATTCCAGGCATGTCTAAGTCAACTTGTGTAACATTACTAGAAGTTACAGCAGTAGCAACACGATTTATATTTCTTGATTGTGAAAGTCTTTGATCAGGAAAGTGGTTTTGCAAATATCTAAGCCCTCGAAGACGAAGTAGTTCAAACCTTTTCTGGTTTATAAAATATCCATACATCATTTCCATTCCACTGACAGTAGAAAGTTCAAGGCTCATGCTGTATCGAAAAGCATGATTTTTATGATTTTCTGCTCTACGTAAAAGACATTTTATATTTCTCATTTTCTCTCTCAAAAGTTCAATATGTTTCTTGGCTTGATTTATTTGTCGACATATTTTCCTGTATTCATTGTTCAACAAGTTATCTAATCCTTCACTATTGGATGATACACCAGACATATGTCTTCCAGTAAAATTATACCTAGGTCGCCCTCTAACAATAGCATGAACTTGAGCCTGAGGTCTTCTAATTCTTGAACTTAAACTTAAAGACCTTGAGGAACTGTCCATGATGATGTTTTCTTCCCTATTCGTAATGCCGGTGTTACTGTTAGGCCTAATATTATTATTATTACTAGAAGACAAACTTGAATCATCTTGTTTACCAGATAACTCCATCAAGCCTAGTAATATTATCTTTACAATTATTTTCTTTAATTAAAAAGTATCTGAATATTACCAAAAAATAATAATAATCGATTATCTCGCTACTACAGTATAGGATAGTATAAAGACCTAAAGTTTACGAAACCACGCAGAGATTAGTCAATCGCCCTCTATTTAGAATGCTCCCATCTAGGCGTGATAGCTCGAAAAAAAAATAATTATAATAAAAAAAGAAGGTATATTCAATAATTTATAATAATAAGATATAAAATAAAAATAGTTATTGCCAGGCAGTTGCCTCCTTATGGTTGATGGTTTAGAATTAGGGGAGGGGGGGTGTACAATGCTACACTGTCCACTGACCTATTTGCTGTAACAATTGGAGAAAAGAAAGTTTGTTATCTGGCCGGTGCATGTAAATAAATAAAATATATAAGAAAACTGACATTTAAATACGTTTCAGCATGGTTTGAAAGTTTTCTAACCTTATTGAATCTTTTT
Source organism: Limulus polyphemus (assembly GCF_000517525.1). Taxonomy (NCBI): domain Eukaryota; kingdom Metazoa; phylum Arthropoda; class Merostomata; order Xiphosura; family Limulidae; genus Limulus; species Limulus polyphemus. The sequence goes on from NW_013665745.1 coordinate 696,944, forward strand.
TTCGATAGAGCTTCTGTTATTTGTTTCCTGTTAATGAGCTTATCCCCAGTTGATGTTGTGTATCTTGATTCTCAGAAAAATTGATAAGATGTTTCACAAAAATTCAGTATACAAGTTGAGTGTTCATAAAGTTAGTGTAAATGTTAAAAGTTTATGAAGAATGGCTTAGAGGTAAAAAGCAACAAATGATGTTAAATAAGAAAAATTTTCACTGAGGAATGTAACTAGTAATGCCTTTTTTGGAATCTTAGTTGCTAATTATTTATGCCAACACTTTGGATAACGTTTTTGCTAATAATAAAAATATTTCTAAATTTGCTGATATTATATACTGTTACGTCTCTGGTCGTTAGTTAATTTTCCGTACAAATTCTTTCCGAAGAAACTTTAGCGATGCAAGTCCTT
>NW_013665745.1:697358-706927 GCF_000517525.1 Limulus polyphemus
TTCTTTCTCAATACAACTTTGCAATACACTTAATTTCCACAGTCACGCTGTAACTTAACAACGAACGACTCACGCGCTTTGTCCGTCTCTATCGCTGTCTGCAATTCAATTACATTGTTGCCGTCACTTCTTGGCGGTCTTATATACAAGTATACCGTACATCTAGTAAACACTCGAGGCTTCACGAAGGGGCATGATTTTTCTAGAAGTTCATGACGTGTTACTAGCGTCACGTGACTTCCGCTGTCATAACAATACTCTGGTGAGGTGAAACATTTTGAACTTATGTTCTTTGGAGTATAGAAGAATCAAAGGGGATACAAGTCATGTTTTAAAATATACTAATTAATAACTGCTGTTGCAGATGTGTGTAAGTATATTTTAGTAATACGTATTAATTAAAAATTTATTTAGTTTTGAAGAACGAGCCATGTTGCAGTTGATTGTCTCAAAGGAATACAAGAAAGTGTTTGTTAAGAAATTCAAGAGTTAATATATTTTTATGTGTATTCAGTAGATGTTAGTTTCTGACTGTGTATGTGGTGAGTTCTCGTTATTGTTGGTAAACTCATAGAATATCCTTGAGTACGTTAAGTTAGGGACTCTATTCAGAAAACCATTCAGTTACATATTGCATAACAATTGGAAGCGTCTATTCAAAAACACTACTCACATCATTGCACAACAAGTAGCTATTACCTTATACACTGATGTGAAGAGTTTTGTGCATGCCATAAATCTTGTACAAAGCTCTAATTCTTACATATATTAATGTGTATTGTGCTAGCCTATGATGTAATCATTATTAGACTATAGCTCTTCACCAGTAGGAGGGTGACACATCTTCTATGCACAGTAATTTCCATGAACATTTAAACAAAGGCACTGCTTGTCTTCTAATCTATTTTTCTTACGAATTACCAGCATCTTGCCCTTATTATTTTAAACTTTCATGGTAGTCTTTTTTATTTACTTGTCTTGATTATGTCAACTAAAGATACCAAATTTTAAATTATTCAGTATTAAAATTTTGATTCGAATTATCTACATTTTATTTTCCTTTTAATCAAATTTGTAGTTTTGGGATATGCTCTCTTGTTTATGTTAAGGTTTCTTGGCAGTACGAGTTCTTGTTGGTTTACCCAACATATGGGTTTGCTCAATACTCTTCAAGGTTTTCATTAGGTCTATGCAGCATTGACATATTAGGCTCAATATTTTTCTCCAAAACAAAGCAAAAACTAACTAAATAAAATAAGTAGAAAGAGAAAACTTTCCTGGATTTTGGGCTATTTATGTATTTCTTATTTTTTTTACAACAGATAGCCACTCCAAAATCAGCAATGTGTACCAAATGAATTATGTTTTCATGTTTATACATTTTTTACATTTTCCGAGGTTTTGCCACTCACTATTGTTACAGCAACTGAAGGCAATTTAGTGATCAGTGGTGTTATTACTATTGGTCACCAGTTAGTTGGTTCCAATTTGACCTCAGATCCAGGATTCCCAACCTGTTTCTGTTACTTCAGCTGAACTTGTCTATTCTTATGAGTTTCACCAATGTTGTTTCCACATTTGTTTTTGCTTCCAGTTTCCTTTTCCCATCTTTGTTATTCATTGTTTACATTCCATAGACATGACTCTTGTTCTTTATTTTCTTTTTGCAGTTATTTTTCACTGAATCTTGTGGTCCCTTGTTGTGTGATCCTCCATCATTTAAATTTCGTCTTTCATTTTGGATTCTCTTTTTTTTCCTTCTTTCTCCCTCTCCCTCCACTTTAATGTCTTCATATCTTACTGACTCAACTTATTTATCAAGCTTCATCTTCTTTTTGAGGTTTTACATCAAGACTCTGTCACCTTCACTGTTGAAACTTGTAAACAACTGTTTTCTACCTTACTCTCCACGTATTTCAATTTGTTCCTGTTAACTCTGTTTTTTTTCTTGTTGTTGTTGTTTCTGAAATGTACATTACTGGGTGGCCTTACTTCCCCCAGGCTTCTCTCTGGGATCTGTCTTGCACTCTTCCTTTATTGTGTGTTTTAGGGTATTTCATATACTTTGGCATCTTGAGCTGTATCAGCTAATCAGCAGTCATCTCTTCATACTTGGGTTTCTTACTTTTGGGCTCTTACTATCCCCTGTCCCTTGATGGTTGGACTTACTCTCGTCTCAGGAACATTTCGACCTGATTCTTGCTCCTTCTAGTCACTTTCTACAATTTTGTCATTTGCACCAGCTTTACCCAGTATCTTGGAAGAAATTAACTGTTTTACTCTTCTTGAAACCTTAAATCTTCAGTGAATTTTGATTCTTACTCTGCCATCAGTCTTGCTAATGTTCTTAGCAAAACTATTGAGAAAAGATACTCGTTTGCAGACTCCATGTTCATATAACTCGATGTAACATTCCTCACCCATAACAAAGCTGATTTTCGTCCACACCCTTCGACAATAGATTAGCTCCTAAGATTATCTGATGCCATTACCAACATTTTAAACACTTCTAAACCTTCTTTTCTTTTTTAAGTTGGCAAGTACTTTTGACTGTTTTGGCATCTGTGACGGATTTTTTATTCTATATATATTTTAATATCGATGTTTGTTTATATTAAATTTATATTTAGGAATGTACATAACGTATACTGTTAAATATGTATTGCGAAACTCCCGCCTATTCTCTAAAGTTGTCGAAGATTCTCGAATGTAAGAATCAGCAATATACGTGTGTACGTAAACGATAGTGTAGCGTGTTAGTGCTGTTACGTAAGCTGAAGCTTCGAGAAACTTTCCACACGCCAAAAAAAGAGATTATCTATTATTGGGTTGCTGTAATTGCTGTGCTATAAAGTTCGTAAGCTATAACTGTGATTAATGTTTATTAATCGAGAACATCAAATATGTTGACCAGGAACGTTCATAAATTTCGAACATTATAAATCATTCAACTTCAGTGGATTTACATTGGACATTAGTACTTTTACGAAAACATTACCTAATTTCATCGGTGGAAAAAAATTGGCAAAGAATACAGAGCTAGCTACGTCAACTCGAAATTACTCGCTCATCGTGAACCCTCGATAAGACATCAAAGACGTTCCAGACTAGAAAGAAGAATTTGTATTGCTTGTAAATTTGTGGAACGTTTGTACATAAATCATTGTTTGTAGTAACTGTTTGTAATAACTGTTATTGTAAATTGTATTATTGTTTGTATACTAAAACATATTTGTATAAAACAAAGAAAACGGTGTGTATCAATCTTGTTGGCAAATATCATAAACTGGATATATCAGCATTTATTTAACTTCTAAATCTAAATTACAATATAACTCAATTTCAGATATTTGAACTTCTAATACATAACATAATAAATTGGGGCTCATCCGGGATCTAAATCAGAGACAAAATTCGATCTAAATTAAAATTTATATCATAATTCTATCTATATCTATCAGTGCCAACAAGATTTGATCATGTGTGATTATCAAGATTTTCTTGAATCACCCTTCCTCAAACAACTGGGTATAAACAAATTAATTGCTAGAAATTGCCAAAGTTTTAGAACTAGAAATTAAATTATCAATGAGAAAAATGAGCTAAAAAAATGTATATTATCGCAATACTAGTCGATGATGATTTGTTGTCTGAGGAAGCATTGAGGAATACTCTAGTCACAGTCTAGTGTCCCTACTAGCCAATCGGGGTTGAGTGATAAAGATAAATTAGAGCTGAAGCTAAAGCTCAAACAAATTAAGCTTAAAGAAGCACGTATCGAAGCTGAAAGAGAAGATAAACGTCTCGCAGCCGAAATGCTGGCATTTAAGCCAAAAAGGATATTAGACTGAAAAAAAAATGGAAATTAGACTCAACTCCAATCGACCAAAGCAAAATGACAACTTTGAACTTAATCGATATGTTAAAGTACCACCATATAATGAAAATGAAGTTGATATATATTTACAACATTTTGAGAAGGTTGCCCAAACCATGGAATAGCCCACCGAAAATGGTCATTATTATTACAAAGTGTCTTAACTGGTAAAGCACAAGAAGCTTATGCCACTCTCTCTCTTTAGAAGATTGTACGAATTGTGATAAGGTTAAAGCAGTTATTTTCAAAGCATACGAGTTAGAACCAGAGGCTTATCGCCAAAAGTTTTGATGTTATGGCAAACAAGATAATCAAACTTATATGGTATTTTTTCACAACAAAGAGGTTTATTTTGATCAATGGTGAAATTCTATGCATATTGGCAACAGTTTCGACAAACGAAGACAATTTAGTCTAATTGAGAAATTTAAACATTGTGCATGTGATGACCTCAAAACTTACTTGGATGAAAAGAAAGTTGAAACACTACAGGAAGCAGGTGCTCTTTCCGATGACTACACTTTAACACATAAGACCACTTTTCATAAAAAGAGATTCCTACCATCTCAACAAAACCTGTATCTGTTCAATCCACTAAAGTTGAGGATCCTTCCAAAAATCCAGCTCATCTAGTTCGAAACCTTCTGATAGTCAAGATAAAATTTCTTTTAAACAATCAAGGCCTGTCTGCCATTTTTGTAAAAAACATGATCATGTTATGTCAAATTGTTGGTGTTTGAAGAAGAAAAAAGAAAAGGAGGCAACACTCCACAGATGGACGTAGTTTTACCAGATCACCCGATGCTGTTGATTTGGCCACTGATATAAAGGCTGGTGTAGAAAGAGAGGAATTTAGACCCTTTGTGTCCATTGGTTCTGTGTCTTTGACAAATGACACTGTCAATCCCATACCCATACGTATTCTACGTGATACTGGGGTGACTCAATCCTTGTTGTTAGAAGGTATATTGCCTTTAATTTCGAGTTCTGCCACTGGTGAGTCTGTTATTGCTTAGGGTATTGAGGGTAGCTTTGTTAATGTTCCTCTTCATAACATTTATTTTGCATCAGACCTAGTTTCGGGACCTGTTGTGGTTGGAGTAAGACCTACTCTGCCAATTAAGGGTGTATCATTATTGTTTGGAAACGATTTGGCTGTGGGAAAAGTTGTTGCCGAATCCAAAATGGTTAATGAGCTGATCAGTATTTCATCTAAGGATGATGATGTCAATGAGCAGAATCCCGACGTGTTTCCCTCGTGTGCTGTGACCCGAGCTCAGGCTAAGAAATTAAGCCAAAAACAAATGATAGACATGGATTCAGAGGACGATATTATAGATCTGTCTCAGACATTTTTTGGATCCGATGGGGATCTTGTGGATGACTGTCCTACTGACAATACCTCGATGAGTGACAATTATGGACGTGAGGGATCTGCTTCACTTGGTGAAGTTCCATTTACTAAAAGTAAACTGATCACTGAACAAGAAAAGGATCCACAGATCTCTTCATTATTTAAACATGCACTACCAAAAGATCAGCTGGAGAACGTTCCAAATGGTTATTTTTTCAAAAATGGTGTGCTTATGAGGAAATGGAGACCACCAGATGTGCCAGCTTCAGAGGACTGGGCTATTGTTTACCATATCGTTGTTTCCAAAGCATATCGTTCTGGAATATTGAAAGTTGCCCATGAACTCCCCATGGGAGGTCATTTAGGTGTCAACAAAACATGGGACAGAATTATGAGACATTCCTTTTGGCCAAAAATTAGGCAAGATGTTTCTCAGTTTTGTCATACCTGTAAGTTGGTCGGAAAACCTAACCAGAAAATTCCTGCTGCTCCTCTGAAACTTATCCCAGCTTTTGAAGAACCCTTCAATCGTGTGACTGTGGATTGTGTTGGGCCTTTACCAAAAACTCGATCAGGGAATCAATATTTGTTGACTATCATGTGCGCATCCAATCGATTCCCTGAAACTATCCCTGTGAGAAATATTTCAACCCAAAAAGTTTCTTAGGGTTTGATCAATTTCTTTACTTTTGTTGCCTTGTTCAAAGAAATTCAGTCTGATCAGGGATCAAAATTTTATGTCAGGATTGTTTCAACCAGTTGTTTATCAGCTCGGTGCTAAACAGATCAAATCTAGTACATATCACCCAGAATCGCAAGGTGCTCTTGAGAGATTTCATTTTACCTAGAAAAATATGATGCAGACTTATTGTCTCGATAAGAAGAAGGATTGGGATGAAGGAGTTAATTTATTATTATTTGCTGTTCGTGAGTCACTTCAGGAGTCGTTAGGGTTTAGCCTGTTTTCATTGGTGTTTGGCCATTCAGTACGATGTCCTTTGAAGTTGCTGAAGGAACAATGAGTGAAAGACGACCAGAAAGAAATGCATTTACTAAGTTACATTTCGAAGTTTCGGTTCCAACTCTTACGTGCTTGTGAATTGGCTCGAGAAAATTTGAAGCATCCCAAGTTAAAATGAAAAATGTTCATGACCACAAGGCTGACGAGTGTAAGTTGCATCCTGGTGACATGGTCTTAGTATTGTTACGCACTGTGGGCTATTCACTCAAAGCTAGGTATTATGGTCCCTATGAGGTTATTCGGAAATTTAATGTTACAGATTATGTTGTAAAAACACCTGATCACCTAACGGCTACCCAGATGTGTCATATTAATATGTTGAAGCCCTATCACATAGGAGATGCATCTGAAAATATTTTAGCCGTCCAATGTTCTCCTGATACTGATTACAGTTGCTTTGACTCAGACACCCGAATGCAACATCAAACTGTGTAATTCTGACATTCTGGCCAATCTTTATTCAAAACTCGATAACTTGCCTCCTGAAGAGAAAAATCAACTTGTTAGTTTATTAACTGAATACGAATGTACATTTCCGGACGTTCCTAATCAAACCAACTTTGCTGTTCATGATGGAGATATAGGTAATCCTTCTCCTGTGAAAGAACATCCCTATCGTGTGAATCCAATCAAGGCCGATAAAATGCGTTAAAATATCTTATATGCTGAAAAATGGCATTATAGAGCTCAGTAAAAGTGATTGGTCTTCACCTTCTGTACTGGTCCCTAAATCTGATGGTTCGGTTAGATTCTGTACAGAATTTTGCAAAGTAAATGCTTTGATAGATTCATATCCCATTCCAAGAATGGGAGATTGTATTGATAAAATTAGGAAAGCCGGATATATCACAAAGTGTGAACTAATAAAGGGATCGTGGGCTGTTCCTCTAACTGAGAGTGCAAAAGAAATCTCTACTTTTCTTACTCCTGGTGGGTTATACCTGTACAACGTAATGCCTTTTGGGATGAAAATTCTCAAGCAACTTTTAGCGAATGATGAATCAATGCCCAATGCCTCAACAATCTGTCAGATGTCGGAATTTATGTTGATGATATTGTGATTTTCAGTGACACATGGGAAGAATATTTATGTTTATTATGTAATGTTTTTGAGAGGCTTAAGAAAGCCAATTTCACTGTAGATTTGGCAAAAAGTGACTTCTGTAAAGCCAAAGTTGTTTACTTAGGTCACGTAGTAGGCCATGGCCAAGTTTCTCCAATTCAAGCCAAAGTTGATTGTGAATCATCCAGCTCCTACCAGCAAGAGAAGTTTGATGGGAATGACTGGTTATTACAGGAAGTTTTTAAAAAATTTGCTGACATCACTGTACCATTAACAAACCTTTTGAAGAAAAATCAAAAGTTCAAATGGTCTGAAACATCTCAATCTGCTTTTGAAAGGGTTAAATCTTTGTTGTGCACCTGACTTTGAAAAACCTTTCGCATTAGCTGTTGATGCCAGCGATTGTGGCGCTTGTGTCATTCTATTACAAACAGACGATAAAGGTATTGAACGCCTTGTTTATTATTTTTTTAAAGTTTAATTCTTACCAAAATAATTATTATACTGTAGAAAAAGAAACATTAGCTCTAGCGTTAGCTTTAGAGCATTTCATTGTGTATCTATCTGCATCACAACAACCTATTGTCATTTACACTGATCATAACCAGTTGACGTTTTTGAACCAAATAAAGGGCAAAAACAGAAGACTGTTAAATTGAAGTTTATCATTACAAGAATATGATTTGAAAATAATCCGTGTCAAAGGGGTTGACAACATTTGTGCTAATACACTTTCATGTACTATGTAATTGTATGATCATAAGGTTATTTGGATTGATTGTGTTGTATGCTGTCATGATTATTGAAGTTTTGTAGTCCTTTAAATAACTGTTACGTCTCCGTTTCGTTTATTGATTTTTCCGTAACTTCGTTCCGACGAAATTTTAACGACACAAGTCTTTACTTAATAAAACTGGTTTATTCTTTCCGAATATAACGTAATCGATACACTCAACAATCGCGCTAAACAAACGCTATAGCAACGAACGTCAATAATACTCCGACCGCAGATCAATTACTCACTATCTATCTACACATTACATCTCCCTTCTTTTATATACCAGCGTAACCTATTTCTAGTAAGAACTTGAACATTCGACAAAGTACATGATATTTCGCCGTGACGCAACGTTTCTAGGTCATGTGACTGCTTGACGCAACATTATCATATTTTCTACAGTGAAACTCCTTGGCTAAACAATTGATTTGTAAAATACATTAATCAAGAATACAGCATATTAATATGTTCAAAATATTTTAATTATTTTTTTCTTTTAAAAAAGTGTTGACTTGTGTTATTTGTTTATTAATGCATTATCTTAGTTACCCTGCATATACTTCCTTTCTGCATGAGCATGATGTTAACAATATCAATATACTTATCAGAAAAATACAACTATAAGCATTATGTGTAAAGACTTATTATTTACTTTACAATATAGCATCTGTTTAAGAGGTAATACATGCAATTAACCAAAATATACCAAAAATATAACACCTGGAAATAGCTGGGGCTCCCACGATCTTTAGAAGGAAGATCTTGTATCCTCAGCACATTAATAATAAAAGTTTTGGCTTGAGAGTTATAACGAAATGACACCTCTAACATTCCACATGCAGTGATTTGGTCTTGATTGTGGTCAGTTATCCCACCCTGAAGGTTGCTGTATTTTGTAAGTCTGTCCTAAGAGTAATGATATTCTTAGAAAAAGTGCCTGATAAATAAAATATCTTAAAAACTTAGATAAGTGTTATTAGTAGATAAATAATAGATCTTTGAACTTACTATTACAGAAAAATTATACTAAAACTTTCTAATGACAACACTTGACACATAATGACAAGATACCATTATTATATTATCTATCATCAATGATCACAAACTCATCAAATTACATTAAGATTACATAACCAGCACTCATATATTTTGAAACTGCAATAAAAGCTGTTAAATATGAAAGAGAACCTGCTTAGAACTGATTTATCATAATTTGAAGATGGAATACAAGATGGAATGAAGTATGTGTGAGAATACTGTTACGTCTCCGTTTGTTAATTGATTTTCCCGTAACTTCGTTCCGACGAAACTTAAGCGACACAAGTCCTTTTTTTATAAAACTGATTTATTCTTTCCGAATATAACTCTGCGATACACTTAATCTCAATACTCGCGCTAAAACAACACTGTAAGAACGAACGTTAACTTCAACAATACCGTGTGACTGCAGTTCAATTACTCACTATCTACCCACAC
>NW_013665745.1:707903-721775 GCF_000517525.1 Limulus polyphemus
TTCGTCGGAACGAAGTTACGGGAAAATCAATTAACAAACGGAGACGTAACAATCCAAAATGTCTCATTATCAGAGAATATGCTTTCCCCAAACACTATGTCCGAGTCTTTTACAAATTCAACTTAGCCCCACTAGGCATTAAGAGCATTTCCAAGAGAAGTCTGATTAGACATAAAGGTTAACATCATCCACATTTCTAGTATATTTAAGAGAAACTCTTTGCTTCTAGGTAAGAGAGTACCATGAATTTTCACAAGTATGACAAACATAAAATAACAAACATTCGATGATTAAGGTGTACAAAAGAGGGGACAGTGGGCAATCTTGCCCCACACCTTGACGAATGTGGAAATGTGTCATTAAAAAACCATTTACTAAGAATTTGTTGGAAGTAGTACCATACAAGGAGTGAATATTATGAAGAAAAATTGGAAACCCATATCTCCTCAAAACACACAACAAAAATAATGGTTAACATAATCAAATGATACACTTTGATTAATATATACAAAAATAGCTGGGATATTCTTATAACTGATATAATGAAACAAGTCATGCATAATTAGAAGATTCTGGTTGGTACGCTGACCTTTTAGATCACACATTTAGGTAATGAGAACAAGATGAGACAAAATAGCTCCCAAACATACATATATAACACATTAGAAATAATTTTAAAGTCAACATTGAGGAGAGATATGGTTGTTCAAAAGGACAAAGTCCACCTTAAGTTTATTTGTTTGTTTTGAATTTCGCGCAAAGCTACACGAGGGCTATCTGCACTAGCCATCCCTAATTTAGCAGTGTAAGACTAGAGGGAAGGCAGCTAGTCATCACCACCCACCGCCAACTCGTGGGCTACTCTGTTACCAACGAATAGTGGGATTGACCGTCACATTATAATGCCCCCACGGCTGAAAGGGCGAGCATGTTTGGTGTGACGGGTAACAAAATATTGTTGGCCACGTGAGACATAGCGTTGTTATAGAGCGACTGTTGAAATTAAGTGTATCGTAAAGTTATATTCAGAAAGAATAAACCAGTTTTATTTAAGAAAGGACTTGTGTCGCTAAAGTTTCGTCGGAACGAATTTACGGAAAATTAACTAACGAACGGAGACGTAACAATATATTCAATTGTTGTACTGCCTCTTGTCTAGTCATTGTACTCTTTTTCTGTTTGTTTTTTGCAGACACATTTCTCCCAATCCAGCTGAAACTGTCAGACTGTTTAAACCAGTTTGAGGCAGCCAGTTAAACTTGGTAACACTTGTTGTTAAATTTGCAAAATGAAAATTTTATTTTTTCGTAAACGAAACTTTTTATCATCCCATTATTGATATAGTTGATACCTACCTTTTAGACAATAGTGAACATGAATACTACATCTATCAGATTTTTCATGGACACAAACATATGCTAACTTTAAGACTTGGCGATAGATATTGCCTCTTCCTAATCAACTTGAATGTGATAAGTAATTTTCATTATATAAGACGGTAATGAATGAGATTAGAAATGACGACAGACAAAAATTAAAGGATTGGGTAGTTTTACAATGAAGCTAACCAGTGATGTTGTTTGTTGAATATCGTGTGTAATTATTTGAGGGCTTTCTTCGTTAGCCGTTCCTGATTTGGAAGTTATAGACTACTCGTGACCTCCTCAAATTAAATAAGGAGATTGTACAACTTTTATAACGTACCCACTGCCATAAAGTGCATAGTGCGTTTTGTTATTTTTTACGGCGTGTACGAGATGCGAACAACAGAACCTCGGTTCCATAGTCCAGCACGTTCATCACTGTGCCGCGCTCGGCCTTGTTTATTATAAGCTATCTCCACTTTGTTCAATCCCATGATTACATTCCTTAATGTACATATAAGTTTCTTGTAGTAATACCACCACAGGAACGCAACATATTTGGTGAAAAAAAGAATATATAAATTCAATAAAGAAAACATAAATTATTCCTTCCGTTCTGTTGTACAATATTTCAATGAAACTAAAGCACAATCAAGCTTAAATCTTGAGAAAATAGAACTAAATTTTTAATTAATATTCCAACACTAAAAGTTTCACTTGTTTGTTTCAGAGTAAAGCCACATTGGGCTGTCTGCTGTGTTTAAGCAGGAAATCGAACCCCAAATTTTAGCGTTGCAAGTCCATAAATTTACCTTTGTAAAGTAAAAAAAAGTAAAAAAAAAATAGTTTCGCTCCAGTGTGCTTTTAAACTTTATTATATAATATTAGGAATAACAAATTATTATATACTACACTATTCACACCGAGGGAACCTTCTTACTAACTTTTGTTTTTTAGCCTTTTAGTCGTCTGCTGTTATTAATTGATGGTAAGGTGTTGATTCTTCGTATACTAAACATAGGCCTTAAAAATGAAAACAGTATTGGAGAATATTAAGCAAATAGAAACAATTTACTGTTTAACAATTTTTTTTCTCATGAATACACACTAATGATGGCAATTTAGTACTACTAGTAGTAATTGATTCAATGTTTGTGCTACTGCTACTAGTAGTGTACTAGTACTAGCTCGAGTTCTGGTAACGAGTTTTTAAGGTTAGCAAAGATGATGTTGAATTTTGTTACAAGTTAACTTGTAATTTGTATAGGTAATCGTCAAATTAATAATCTTAGACTGTAAGTGTAAGAGGGTTAATCTTACTTTACTACTACTACTAGAACTAGAAATTAGAACAAATTGGTATGACTATTAATTAGTATTACTAGAGTTAGAAAGTAGCTTAAGTAATTTGTAATAGGTGGTTATTATGATTTAGAAAAGTAGGGATTTAAAGGTTTTTACATAGTAAAAACATGGAATGAAGCAAAAGAACCAAGGATTATCAGAGAGACAGTTAAAAGTTAACGGATGTGTCAGATAAAGCCTGATGATAGGCACAAGAAAAGGGTAGAATAAAGAGGTTTACAATTACAATTCCTTGAGGATGTGTTGGTGTTTTGGAAAGTATGAGACATGATAAGAAAAGATAAAATTGTGCAAGAAGATAGTTACAGACATTTTCATGGAGTGAGGAAGAAGGACCTGAATGATAATTTAAATAGTAGCTACTTCAGGGCAAGTAAACCAATTCCTAGAATATCAGAAATTAGCATACCTATTCCAAGACTGGGAATATTGGGATGAAGGAGACTGTAGTAGACTTACATGATAAATTGATGGTGATTCATAATTCATTGGTAGTCTTGTGGATAGAGAAAAATGTTGGAGAAATTGGGAGAAATGAAATAGCATGTGTTATCCAGAAGCTAGAATTAATGATATTGCAGTGTTTCAGTTAGCTGGTAAATACCCATCAGTGACTGTTTCAGAAACTATTTGATGAACAGAGACTGAAGCCACCAGTCAGTTTGACTGACAGCAAAATGTCAATGATGAAAAGTTAGAAACATTAACGGTCACTAACAAGAGCGATTGAGTGTAATAGTAGGTAAATACATAATATCATGTAACCTAAGATAAAGTTTAAATATACAGTAATGGAACAACACCAAATATATATGGATAAAAATTTTGATAATTTTATGTGCTCTTTTCAGTACAAAAGCTTGTTTGAAAGAGACGCATAAAAGTGTTGAAATTTGTTTCCATAGAAATTTGGTGATTTTTTTGTTATTGTGAATTTAAAATTTACTTGGGGTTGAGTGTACCTTTAGACTATGTTTTTAAAGGCACACACAATATTATGAATGAGTGATTAGGCATTTCCTGACATTTAACACATGTTTCACCTCTTGTTCCTACAAAAATATATAAATATAAATATATTTCCCCAAACATTAATCAGGGTTTTTTTTAAAAAAAGAAAATGCAGGCCAGAATTTGTCTGATGAGTCTGAGAAGATGACCCTGAAAAGGCTCAAGCTACTAAGCTTAAAACCCTGATATTTTTATTATACCCAAAGTTTTCAGTTACACATAAAACTGTATTGTGCAAAATATATGAATTTAAATATGAATGTTCAAAAAATAAAAAAAAATATTTAGACAGCTTTTGAAAGCAAATTGTTAGAAACTACTTTCATTTTCTTCTTAATTAAACTTTTAAAGTAAGGCTGCTATGTGAAAATAATTAGTTTTTTTTTTCAAATAGGCCTATTGGTTTTTACATAACTGAGTGTATGTGTATCACTTTAAGAATGGACATGTGCCAGATTGATGATAGGAACTTTTTCATTGTGACCTCTACAACATTTAATGACCTGTCACTATGATGGGCAGCGGACTTTTCTAGTGAAAAAATGCTGTATTGATAGGGTAAATTATGGTGGTAAAGGTCTAGTAAATGGTTGTTTTTGTAGTAGATGTTGGAGCTAATGATGTAAAAAGGACAAGGTCAGAGGAGCTACTTGAAAAGTATAGGGATCATAGGTTAATTTTATTGGAGATGTTGTCAAGGTTCAGTTATGGTGAGTATTGAGGTAAATCTATGTGATCAGATCGTAAGTAAAAAATCTGTCATTTGGAGAAAACATGGTGGATGGGTTTACACTTTTGTGAAAAGACTATCAACCTAGCTATTCAGGAGACTTTGAATTATTACAGAGGCCTATGCTTATTTTATTTTCTGAAATTTTTACAGGTTCTACAGTAAATCCTGTACGTTGAATCCGAAAATGATATCCATTTTTCTCCATCACATACCGATTTTTCACAAAACGTCATAACTGACACACTTTTAACTGTCAAAATGGCTGAGGTCTACCCTGTGAATTCACATGCAAAGCCTCTATTGGAGTTAATTTGTTGAGAGCCAGATGCTCTTTGAAAAGAGAGGTTCACCCTATCATTGACTTTTGTGATTTTCCCAGCAACTTAGTCTTTAATTGAATGCAGAGGCCTTTTTTTTTTAACCTCATATGTAGTACTTTGTTAAATCTTGAATCAGGAATTGTGTAGTTACCTTTTCCTTTGTAGAGTTTAATTTTTTTTCTGTGGTAATCCATTTTAAGCTAGAATGTTTTCTTTATAGCATCAAGCTTATGTTTTAGTTTTTATTTCTCAATTCATTTCTTTAAAGTAATCTTAAAAGTTCTGCACAAAGTTTTTGTTATGATTCTTTTGATTTTTGATGGGTACTAAATGTTTTCTTGTCAAAGATCATCTGTGGTTGTTCAAATGAAAGTTGAAATATATTTTTTCACTAAATGAATGCTGCAAAATTACAAAATATGAATTCTAAAATATATTTGAGTGAAAAATTATTATACATAACATAATACTTTGTCTTATGCAAACCTCTGTGAAACCTCTGCTTATTGGGCCTCCCTTTTGGAAGACAGTGTATTTAATCACTGAAATATAATTGTTTTGTATTTACAAACTTTATGGAAGTGACAGCTTAATTGTTTTTTAAAACCCATTCTTCTTTTTTTTTTCTGTGGGATTTTCAACTTCTCTGATTTCGGCCTTTTTCTGATCCTACATTATTGTCTTAATCTGTCTAAAATTCTATTGACCTTTTCTTTTGTTTTTCTGTGGATTTGTTCTGAACTTTTCCAGCATCAGAGAGTCCAAAGCTGTAACTGATTCCCTCTGTCTTTCCTTTCTGAATGATTCTTTTTTGTTCCAGTTTTAAAGTGAATTGACACATGTGCATCGGCATTAAATGAAAGTCAACGAGTAATGAAATTGGATATTTTGTATACCTATCTTCAGATTCTCCATTACCTGGATAATGATCATTATCTTTAATTTGTGCACTAGGGCATGATTTATCAACTATATATATTTTCATTTGGTCAAGAAAGAACTTTGTTTTCACCAAAGTTTGCTGATTTTATAAAGCTTAAATTCTTCATTTAGAATAGATTTTCACTTTAGTGTCAATGTGTAGTTGACTTTTACTCTTTCACAGATTGTCACCCTAAAGACACTCCATGAAGGTATTTTCTTGGGCTTGTTTGTGAAGCAGTCAAGTCTCATCGTTTTCACTTAGTATCATGTTATCTCGTTGTTTTTATGAACACCTTGCTTAGCTGGATTCAGGTTTCTCAAAACATTACATGTGCTTAAGAGACCAGGTACATTATGTTCTCTCCTTTTTTGCACTGCTCTAGAGTAGGGCTAGGCAATAAAAATGATTACCTATGAGCAGTGATTATGTTGATTAATGCCATGAAAAATAATCTTTTAATTGAAATTACTGTTTCGAATTATTACAGTTTTTGGTTATTCTAACAATCAGGTGATTGAAATTATGATTAAATCAATTAATGTTATGAAAATAATGAACTAATTGAAATTATTGTTTTTAATTTTCACCATTTTCTATTATTCCAACAATTAATTAATTGAAATTACAATTAAATTAATTAATGTCATGAAAATAAACAACAAATTGAAATTTGTGTGTATGATCATTACTGTTTTCAGTTATCCAGTAATCTAAATATTGCTATTATGATTTTTCATTACTATTTTCAATTATTCAAACTATCCAAGGAATTGAAAAGATGCCGTTGTGTTTGTTTGTTAAGAAGAAAGCTCATAATGATCCTTCTGTGCTCTGCTTTTCATGAGTATCAAAGTTCAAGAGTTAGGGTGTTTGTTATTGTGGTCTGATGGTATAATAAGTAATTAGTTGAATGTCATTGATTAATGAGCTTGTTGATTAATCAGTTAGCAAATTTCACTAAATTCCCAAGCAATAGCTTCCATTGAAAATATTAGCTGCTTAAGAATGCCTTATTTCTTAGAGCAGGCCCAGGCAATTCTTTAGTAGATGCTGGTAAAATAATGAGGATGATTGAGGAAGCTTTATCCACTCAAATTATTTTGTAATTAAGGGGTTCTTTTTTATTATTTTAATGGCTTGTAAGTGTTTGAGTTATCTGGTAATGATTCCATCTACTGTATTATACCTTATGGCTGTGGTGTCGGAGCTCTAGATTAGGAATAATCATACCGTTAATTACCTTTTTTTTTATGAGTTGTAGCTGTAACAAAGATCAATAACATTCGTTGTTGTGTTTTTTTAGAACATGGAAGGATATTTTGGCTGGCTCAACCCTGATTTCAAATCCATTCTTCTTAGCTGCATACAAGGTTATTTCATTAAGATGTTCTTTGGACTTCTTTTTTTTTTTTTTTAAATTTACTAGTTTATAATGCTTCATTTTTCCTGTGAATTTCTATGCTCATAGCCTGTTCATGTCATCTGTATATCTTAAGTGTTTAACATTTCATTTTGTTAATTACTGGTAATATATATATGTACCACTGTATTCTACATTTTTTCAGTTGTTTCCATTTTGCCTTTTCCTTTAAGTGTTTGGTTTTTTTTAAGAGGTTTAATTTCTTAGCTGTTGAAGACTGACTGGCTGTTCTGCTGGTTACTTAATTTTTCTGATACATCTGAATTTTTTAAGCCTGACAGAATTATTCAAATCTTTCCCATCTTGGGTTCTCACCCAGCTGCTTCATGATCAAATAGAAACCCCTGAATTATATAAAAGGCTCTTGTATATGTATTACTCACTTTAAACTAATGATCACCTTCATTTTATTCCATTTGCTCCTTAAAACAGTTGGACCATTATACTTGGCTCTTTATTAGTGTTAAGCTAAGTTATTGTTATATCTTGCATTTGATGGAACTTCAAATTTTTTATTATTGTTTTTTTTCCATTAGCTCTTTCCAAAGACATATGATTTATAAGGGTGGTGGAACACTTATTCAATCATTCTTTCTCCATCTCTCAAATTAGGTTGTTTTGACTCAATTTCTTAAGTTATAATTTTTGGAACACTTCTTTGACAGTGAATATGTTTTGTATAGATTAAAGTATTTTGAATTTTTTTAAGGATAGGTTTATGAATGAAAATTTTATGTAATTAAATAACTTAATCTGTGAGCTTAAAGTTTGTATGATTTCATTTGATATTTATGTTTCTTCTTTAATAAAGCAGCAGTTTCTAAAGCTTTATCATGGAAACTATATTACCAAAACTAGATTTCCATATCATACAAACACAGATTTTTTTTCTCTTCTTATTAGGAAATGTCAAAATATATTGGATGTCTGCGTAGAATTAACAGTTACTTGTATCATCCAACTGTACAATTCAGACAATATTGTGTATATTTCACCATTCATGAAAGTTCATCTTGGCTATCACGTGCATCTACTGCATCACACTGCTTAAAACAGGTATGTTTTTTTTATTAGTAATGCATATCATTGTTTTGCTAGAATTATATACAACTATATAATGTGAATGACTGTAGTTTTGTTTTTGCTTACAAATGGTAAAGCTTAATATACAAGAAAATATTTATGTTTAGTAATTATATGATAGTTTTTTTCAGAACTTGTTGTGCATGCTGGAAGGATCTAGACTTTTTTTTTTACAGTAAAGTTATAAAAAACAACTTTTACTCTCAATAATTTGTAAGAAACTTTTCTTGTAACTTTTGTTGAGCCTGCCTTGTCTTTGGACATCTTTAACTAGCTCTTCCCACAAGCTACTTCTCTTTCTGTTTCTTCTAACCCTGTTACCACCTTCCTATGTCTTTTGCTGCTCTGATAATTCAGATATGTGACACTTGTTATTTTACTCCAGTTGTTTCTTCTGGTACTTGGGCAAGTTTCTTGAGTGCACTTAAACTCTTGATATTTTTTCCCCTCTTTATCCCTCATCTAATTATTGGATTATTCCAGATTCTTTCTAACTGTTCCATGTTGACTCTTAGTTGCCACATCCTCCCCACACTTAATATTCCTCATCTGTGGCCTGTGGTTAGAACTATTATTTTCTAGTGCTTTATTTCCTTGGTCTTTTTTTTCCAGTATAGGGATTTTCTTCTTCTTTTATCCTCATTCTGCTCTTCTTTGTCATTAGCTTTTTAACTTCTTTATCTTTTCCTTTTGAGGCTGCATCACTACCCCGACAGCTTTACTGGAGAAGTTAACACTAACTTGATCTTTATGCCATCCCATTTTCTTCTTCTTCTTCAGATGTTGCCCAGTTCATTTGCTTTTTATAAGGGGAGGGGGGAGGCTTGCTGTATTGGGATTCCTTATTTCTTGAGTTAGACTCCATCAATTTTATCTCTGGGAACTCCATGTGACACCCATCTTTCATACAGATATTTTTTGGGGAGTTCCCGTTTCTGTGATCTATTTATGGTGTCATCATTGGGTTTGGTAATCAGTTGTCTCTAGACCTACCCCTCAGCTTTGATGTTGTGGGAGCTTGGATCTTAGTTTCCACCTGTGTACTCACTTTGCAAGGTTTTCTTTCAGGAGATTTCTTTGTATTTCAGAGCTCAACTAAGTCATGAGGGTTTTCACAAGGTGAATGCACTATATTAGTATGTATTTCTACCATCAACATTTGGTATCTCCTAGCTCTGTCCTAGGAGCTATAATCTGTTATGGCCTCCATCCTCATTCAAGAGTCTGCTTGTTTGGGTTGCTGTTCGGGTTCCTAAGTTGCTATTAACTCCAATCCAGTATCCAATTCATTTGGGAGTACTAACTACTGTATTTGCATAGTGGGCTGAGCCTTTTGCTTTACATTTCTGAGATATGAAGTTAAACTAAACTATCTGGCAGTTATTTTGATGAAGAGAAATAATTAATCATCAGGAGGGTGCTCAAATATTAAGCAATCTTCCGTCACCCCACTTGAGGATAAGGTAGGGGCATAGTTGTGGTTGTGAATTTAAGTGGATAGATCGGTTCTGCATAACTCTTAACAAATGGCTGTTCTCAGTCATATGGTTTTTCAGGGTGTGGAGATCTATAAACACTATGCCATGGAATTTGTTGTGTGTGGGGGATAGGAGTACCCTAAGAAAACCCATTTTCACTGGTAAGGCACCAATCCATTACTAGTGCCTGTTTAACGTGAAGATATAGATAAAAGAGACACTTGTTGGAGAAGGCAAGAGTGATAGGTGGAACTGTATGTTTATTAACATGGAATGGAATTATTCAGTTGGCTGACCTTCCTTAGAAAGGAATTCTAGCTGGGGATAAGCCTGATTGTGGTGGAATCTTCATTGTCACTGGTGGAGGGTTGATGGAAGAAGAAGGACTTTAAGGGCAGCTCATCTATATGGTAGTTCAGTGGATGGGAAGAGTCTGTGTAAGTGTCTATTTGTAAGGTGTTTGGTGAGTTTGACGATGAAGGTATAGCAGGCAGGTCTGACTTGTGGGATGGAAAATGTTGTTGATTATTCAGATTGCTAGTTTGTTGTGATTTCTTGGAGGTGGTTACTGGTTAAACATGGTTTTCTTGTTATGGCTGGGTTTGGATTGCTTTTTTTCTTTTTGCTGTGGTTATTTGTGTTGTCTTGTTGTTTAATTTTGGTGATAGGTGCCGTCTGGGTCTGTTGGTCCGTTACTGTTGTTTGATTCAAGTAAGGGATTTTGTTATCTTGGTTGGCGGCAGGTGTTTGGGAGTGGCATGGAGGTAATGTGGGAGGTATGCTGGATAAGATTGAGGCCAGGTGTGGCTTTCAACAAGGTTTTTCTGCCTTGAAATGGTATAAGTTGAGGATATAGCTTGCAGTCTGTTCAGATAATGCTACAATTTTTATGAAGTATGAAGGCAGCCCTGTTTTCCTGGATGTTATACAGTGGATGGTGTGAATCTTTTAATGGGTGGTTATTTATAGGGCTTGGAGGATTTCGTCTGTAGTGAAAGATTGGTCAACATTTCTTAAGAAAACAATGTGTAGGCTGGCACTGCTTTTTTGTGGGTTTGAGTATCATGGATGGCAAAGTATTTGGAGTCATCCGAAATCTTGGGCTGAAGGAGAATATCCCCTTTCCATAGTCGTCTGGTATGCTTAGGGATAACTTTAACTTGGGGTTTGTACCATTAGATAAAGTTAGCTTTATCTCGACTTTGATTAGCAGCAGTCGGCTTACTAGTGGAAAGCATAATTAAATACATCTTAGTGGCTTGGTGGCTAGGTCTAATGATGATAATGCATTTTGAGATATGAAGCTTCTGGTTTCTAAGGCTTTTATGTCTCCTTTTCTTCCTAGTGTGAGATTCGGTCTCTTTTGGGGTCTCTCAGCTTTCTCCTACCCCATCTTCCTCTGGATATATCCTATTATGTCTGCTTCAGTGGATGTTGGCAGATTAATGAAATTTCTACCCTTTGATGCAATGTGTTCTCTCATTTCTTTACCTCTTATTGTTGTAGTGGTGGCTCATATATTTCCACATATCTTTGAACATCCATTTGCCTCCACTATACCTGAATTAACACCTTTTCGTGGATGCCTCTTTAGCCAGAGGAGATACAGTTTTGGATACCTTCAACATTTTCCATATTTGATTTCATGTAGAGTGGTCTTTCCACATCAATATCCTCGAGATGTGGGCACCATCTTTTGCTATAGCTGACTGGACATCCTGTTTTAGTTTATTTTGACAGCTTCATTATCATTTATTACATCAATTGAGAGGTAAGTACTTATTCTTGAGATCTCTGTTTTCTTGTTTACAAGTTCCATTTTTGGGCTCACAACAAAAGCATGTGATTTTGGGTCTTCAATTTTCTGGGATCTTTGAATTTAATAGTAGATAGGCTGTCTATCCCAGACCAAGCTCTTTCTATAGAGTATTCTGTATATCTTCTGGTGCTTCTGTGAATTTGTTCCCACTTTGGGAGTCCTTTTATTAATGCATTTGTGACTTCCCTCTATATCAATCTTCCAATTTTTTGGTAAACAGTCCCTGATTCCATGGCTCTGGCAGGATTCACTCTCTATACCTATCATCATCTTCAGCTTCTTCCCAGAATGGTGTGTTTAATTTACAGCACCACTTGCCAAATTTTTACCATTGCCCCTCTTTGGTCAGCTCAATCACAATTTCCACTCCTTCACCTTTTAGTGTTCTTGGGGTTTCTATCTCTTCTGTCTTGGAGGTCAGCTTTTATGCCAGCCTCGGACTTTCATCTCTCACCACAATGTTTCATACCTTCATCTTCATGTGTGGCTTTTGTCTGATCCCTTTGCAAGATGGGCAGGTTTTCCTTGCAGACTAGTCTGTTTTCTTGCTTGCTCTTATTTGCCTTCCACCCTTACAATTTACCTTTGCAAGTGGATGGTATGTCAGTGGTGTTTCAATTACGACTCCCTTACTCCAAGTCATCTGACTCTTCCTGATCTTGCTTCCTTTATGTTAGTCTATCCATTTATATGGTTACTATGTAGTTTTATCTATGACCTTTCATCTTTTCACTGGTCATTATCCTTTTCTTTTCCAGTAGATACAGACACCTCCCAAGCCTTTCTACTCGGTCATCCTCCTCATCCAGTTCCTCTTCTGAACTGTAACCTGTATTTAGTTCTCAGGTCTCTTACAGGTCTTCCATTTGAATCTTTGGCCACCTGTTCATTACCATGTTTCTCATAAGACATATTTGATTCTCCTTCTAGCTTGCAGGAGACATCACTTTGTTATTTTTACCTGAAACATATCCCATTCACTTTACCACAGGGACAAATTGATTTTGTTCCCAGACTATTACTTCCTACCCAAGACTTGGGCTGCTTGCAAGGGGAATATGATAGTTTCTCCAATCATGCTTCATTCTTTTTCTTACTTATATGATCATTTCCTTTGTCCTGTTTAGGCAGTTTGTAGTTATCTCAACTGCAGTGCTTCTTTTCATGGCAATTGACATAGTCCTTTTTTTTGCTATGGTATTCCTCATGAATTGTCTTCTCCTGCCTTGACAAATTGGATTAAACAACTTATCCAACTTATCTTTTCTGCTATTGGTAATGGATCCTTTCATCTTTCCATATCACTCATATTGAGTTTGTCACATCACAGCTTCTCTTGCTTCTGGCCATTAATGTCCCCATGATATGATATTCCAAATAGAATGTGATCGAGTCCTGACGCCTTTATGTTACATTACTCACAACACACTGCAGTTACTTTTGCATTTGGATTTTGACTCCCTAAAGTTGCCATTCTTCAATCTTCACAGAGGCTCTAAAGAGGTGAGTTTTGATTATTTATTTCTTTGCAATTTTCATGATAACAACAAAAGAAATCTAATAATGACTAAATACACACATATATATATATATGTATACATTTACTGAAGATAAATGGAACCCAGCACATATCTGGTGTTGCCTCAGTAGGAATACTTCTCTCTCCCAAAATCCACATCAAGTATAAGATAACAGGAAATGTTAACCCCATCTGCCCCTACTCATCAGTCACTGTTAAGATGGTGTTTTTCTGCAAGTCTGCTCTAGCAATTTATATATTTAATTCTTAAGCCAAAATAACAGTACCAGTTGTGTTTCTCTGTCCTCACACCTGACCAGCTCATGGTGTCTTTATTTATGATAATCCATCACACAATCTATCAGTATGTGACCTTATGTAGGTGATAGATAATTTCTGTTTTCTCCATGCACCTTTCATGTATTTTCCCCCTATGCAACTTCCTTCTAGTGGAGAGAGAGAACCCTTGCCTCTTCTGTACGAAACTACTGGGGAGGTCAGCATAGAGAGTTTCCCTTTGGAATGATGTAATCCCACTAGTATTAGACTGAGTGGATGCACCCTTTGATCAGAAGTAGGGTAAGGTGTTTACTTGTAAATGTAGTACAGGCCACCCTTTACACTAAGATCTACACCATTCCCTGTAATTATGACCAGTTTGATGGGTCTTGCATTCTCTTCAGGGTGCAGGTCTATTATAATTCATCCTTGTATTTGCTTATTCTGTTAGGTATTCCATGCAAGTATTTATCACATGCTTTACTGCTTGACTTATTGCAATAGCTACACTATATATATATATATATATATACGACCTAACTAACAACCTCTCTAG
>NW_013665745.1:721796-728637 GCF_000517525.1 Limulus polyphemus
ACTATATATATATATATATATATATATATATAGCCTAACTAACAGCCTCTCTGAAATATACGAACCTTTTGAGCAGCCTTTACTTTCTGCACACTCTTGCAATACTTTAGCACCATACCTTTCTTCACTAACATTTGTATTGGGTGAAGAGTATTCCCTGCTTGAGATGTATGTGGTCTTCCACCAAATGATACTCCCACTAGGTTTTCTTTCCTTAGTGGATTACTTCTTGATTTTTCCCTTTCTGTCACTATATTTTCAGAAAGGGACTCATTTTTTAAGCTTAATTATCCACACTGGTTCCTCTACCATCTTCTCAGTATGGGATTCTATCTGTTCTGTGACAATATAAGTAGTGTTTTTGAAGTTAACATTTTCCTTAGTTCCAGATGCATTTCAAATATATACTCACCTCCTCCAATTTACACAGAATGCTGCAATAAAGCCAAACCACTCATGGCCAGAACAGGTATGATCTCAATAGAATGACAAGGAACAAAGTAGGCGGCCAGGATGACATCGATTGAAAGGCTTTCTTGTTAGGTGAAACTTGCACATGTACAGAATAAATGGTATATTTGTAGGCCTCATAAGCATGAATCCAAGTCATAACTAAGCAGGAAAAAAAAAAAACTCATCTGCTAGAGATACCACCTGACTTGAAGAATAACTATTAGAAGCAAACAGAATCTTGAAGCTGAAGAAAGAGCAATGTGATGTAAATACAATTTTAATAAAGTTATGATTTGCCTACATTATAACCTGCAGAATAGTCTTTAAAAGATAGTATTGTGGCAGGGATGCCAGAGACATTGTTAAGTAATGAATTTGGTAAGATGCCATTTGACAGACACTTTTAGGTATTCAGAATCACCATGGTAAATAAGATGGATTAATTGCACAAGCTAATTTGTTAATATAGCCAGAACAAGATTCAAGGAGGGTAATTTGATGTAAGGTATAAATAAATTTATTGTAACCCCCTGCAACATTCATTAAATGCAAGATAAGAATGAGTAATCCTGACAGGATGTAAAAAACGTCCTCTGTAAAAGAATCGGGATCAGTTAGGGCAGGTAACACAATAGATGAAAAATGGTGATTGCCTTTTTCTTATAGCCAGTTTAAGGTAAATAGGTTCAATATGGGTATAAAGTGCTGATACAACCAATAAGTGAAGATATGATTTGAGGGAAACGTGGTAGAACATACAGGCACTAGGGGTTCAAAACATGAAAAAGCCAAGAAAAGTGAAACCAAACCCAAGTTCCATTTAAGATAATGTCTATGATCTTGGAGTCATTGAAGAGCAAAGGCTCGGAGGAAGTCTTTGAACAACAGGTATAAAAGAGATTGATGGCATCTGAAGGTGACAGATAAAGCAGCTGTGTACCCAGCTATAGAAGAAACTGATGAATCATGATCATAAGATAAATACATGAGGAAAGGAGCAATTTATTGAGGACTTGGAGGCTGATAGACAGCCAAGGAAGAGTGACAGCAAGAATGAGTTCACATGGAAGAGAAACCATGGATGAGCTGGCCAAAATGGAGTTATGAAGATAATTCATTGCTTCAAGTAGCTAGTCTTGGCAAATACTCAATGGAGAGGGTATGGGGGAGATCAGGAATATAGATTGACTTAGAAATTGGATTTGGAATTGGAGATTAGTAGAGTGGGAAAAGATGATTGTCAGACATAGTGGAAAATGTGTAATGTAACAAAGAGAAGCCACCCAATCTATTGTGACTGTGAGAGTATTGAGTATTAAGGCTATTCCATACAAAGATATACTGGTCAAGTTGCTGGATGCAGCACCAACGAATTTCTGTGTGATTGGGCTGTTGAAATGGGCATTGGGAAAACCATTGTCCTGTTACACTAGATTTATTATGGAAAAGGGCTGTTTATTGGGCATGACAGCCTTATAATAAAGCCTATTGCATTAGAAATGATGCTGTATAGCTATTGTTGACATTGGCTGTAGTGACGTAGTGAGGCTCCAAAATTGTTTTAATATAATGTACTCAGTCTCTGTTTCTGTATGATTTATGATAAAATAGTTCAATGATCCAAATACACCTAACTTTAGCTACGACCCTAAGAACTTGGTTTATGTATGACCACTATGATCAGCCTTTATGTACACAGGGCTAGCAAAATGTTTCTGTGTACATTGCCACAGCTGAGATCTCTACCTTACCTCCCCAGTAAACCAACCCTACATATAGTGATGAAGGGAAAACTTATCCATTTCTCTGGTATCTG
The DNA here is from genome assembly GCF_000517525.1 of Limulus polyphemus. Classification (NCBI taxonomy): domain Eukaryota; kingdom Metazoa; phylum Arthropoda; class Merostomata; order Xiphosura; family Limulidae; genus Limulus; species Limulus polyphemus. Next base: position 724,066 of record NW_013665745.1, read on the forward strand.
CTTCAGTTTTTTGTATAATTATATTCAATATTTTCATGTATGCTAAGTTTACTTCGTACCTCTTATCATAATTTATTTACAGTTAACTGAGTGTCACAATTACACAGCATGAAAGTAAAATTAATTTGAAAACTAATAAAATTAATTCAATCATTAATGACAGTGGTAAGTCTTTGGATTTACAATGCTAAGATCGGGGGTTTGATTCACCTCAGTGTACACAGCAGATAGCCCGATGTGGCTTTGCTATAAGAAAACACATACACTCAATCATTAATTTTGAATGCCAATTTTACATTTTAAAAATGTATACAAATGTTAACTATAAAATAAGCAGTTACCCAATAATTACCACATATTTTTTTAAGATATAAAACTTGATTAGTTGTAAGTTATAATGAATAAAAAGATTGGAAAATTTGTATTATTTTGAATGTTATTATCACTCACACTATTCTTTGATGAAGAGTAGCCTAAAAGTTTACAGTGAGTGGTGTAGACTAACTAACTGCCTTTCCTCTAGTCTATCACTTCAAAATTAGGGACATTTTGTACAGATAACTCTTGAGTAGCTTTGTGAAAAATTCAATGAACAAACATTTGCACCTTAATTTATGTATATGAGTATTCAAGCAGTATAACTTGATGTGATTTTCCTGGATTAATGCATAACTGCAGAAACTTGTCTTGTAAGGCAACCAGATTCAGTAGATAACAATCATAACACCACAAAAATTTACAGTATAAGTGCTAAAAATGTGTGTAGAAATACAAACAGAAAAGTATAAAAATAGTATGATAAATATACACGTTTGATGTTGATTATTAAACGATAATTATGGACACAATACTAACTGAGACATCAAGGTTCAGAGTGTTGGATAAGTACTCGTTTATAATTGTGATTTATATAAGGAGACGATATGTTAAACATTCTGTTCAAGGCACAGAAGTACTTTTCCTTTTGATATGTGAACTTTGAAACCTTATTTTAAAGATAGAAATTGAAATGGTGAAAAAACATTGATATGAATTTGTTTTTGGAAACCAGTTCCAAGAATTGGTAAAATATGTTGTTGTTGTTCAGTAATATGTCATGCACGTTATGAAACCACACAGTAAGACTATTAGTAATTATACCTTACGGAGCTTCTGCTCTTTTGTAATTTGTTGTGGAAATATGCTGTTTATATTCTTTAATAAAATATCGGTAAAGTTTTGATTTGAAATATAGAGATAGAATAAACGAAACTTCGAACCTACATGTAATAAAAAAATTAACAGTACATTTATTATGAAATTTAGCGATCTCCGTCTGTAAAGTGACAAGAGACAAATTTCAAGTTTGACAGTTGCTAATATATTATTAGTGTGTACACGTACACACATCATTTAACAATTTAATTTAAAGTATTGAGATAATTGATAATTGTCAATGCTTAATCTACACAGCATATTTAAGGCAACATTATGATGTCAGTTACCATGTTACTTAAAAAAAAAGGTCTTTTCTGCATTTCTAAATTATTATTATTTAAAAATTTCGATTTTCTTTCTGTGCTTTCCTTAGAAAAATATAAGGGCAACAAGGGTCCACTTGGGGTCTTAAAGGCTGTCCTTTTACACACACCCTGAAGAAAAATGAAATTTTGAACACATCTTTTATTTTTCAGGAAATCTTCAATTTCCTTCTTGAACTCATAAAATGCATTTATTTCTGTATGCATAGGCCAGGCATGACGTGGCGGTTAGGGCGCTCAACTTGCAATCTGCTGATCGTGGGTTCCAATCCCCCATCACCGAACATTCTCGCTCTGTAAGTCATTAGTCTCGCTCTGTAAGCCATTAGGGCTTACAGAGCGACGGTCAATCCCACTATTCGTTGGTAAAAGAGTAACTCAAGAGTTGACGGCGGGTGGTCTTAGTCTATCACTTACAAATTAGGGACGACTAGCACAGATAGTCTTCGAGTAGCTTTTCGCGAAATTCAAAAACAGACAATTCTGTATGCATATATAGAGGCCAATGTTAAAATGCCGACCTCCATCACTGCTAGCGGCAATCATTGTTCCCAGAAAAGGTTTTTCCTTCCAGATTTAGAGGTTTTTATTGCTCACTCGGGATTAAAAATTTAAGAAAAGTTTTTTAGAGGTAAATGTTGATTTTAAGAAGTTTTTCTCTTACGTTCATAATGAATCCAGATCATTCTTAGCCTTCCCTTTACAAACATGCCAAATGTGGATGTGAACAAGTGTAATATCATGTGCTCTTGAGGTTTGAAAATATCACTTTGGGCACGAAAAGGTTTCTCGCAATATCATATAAAAAAACACATTTCTTCGCTCATAGCTTGCAATTAAAACTTAATTTCATCTGTTAGCTCATTTCTTTGAACCTCTGCCACACATACCAATTAAAACCTGTAAATGACAGTTATAGCTACACATGTGGCTTAATACTCTGTTGTTCCAACTATTCACCATCTTAAAGGCAATTTGAATAATAGCACAATTTTTTGTGTGTAAAAGATACAACTTCTTCACATTAAAACAAAATGTATTTGCTCCAAATTTACACATTATTTGCATTATTCAATCGACTCGCAATCTGCGGGTCGCGGGTTCGAATCCCTGGTCCACCAAACATGCTCGCTTTTTCACCCGTGGGGGTGTTATAATGTGACTGTCAATCCCACTATTCGTTGGTATAAGAGTAGCCCAAGAGTTGGCGGTGGGTTGTGATGATTAGCTGCCTTCCCTCTAGTCTTACACTGCTAAATTAGGGACGGCTATCGCAGATAGCCCCCGTGTACCTTTGCGCGAAAATTCGAAACAAACAAACAAACATTATTGAAAACAAGCATAGAAGCGGACTAAACGTAGAGTCAGTTTCTGTAATAATGACGTTTCGATATGATTTAAAATTGCACAATCAAATATGTAGCAGTTTTTTCTCCCCCCACCTAAATGCTACAATATCAAAAGCCATAAGAGGAAGTGGAAATAAACTATGAATTAGATGATGAAGCACTGTAGCATGTCCGAATTAGAATATTATAACATCTTTTTCAGAAGCATTAACTGTATACAGTAATAAGTTAATTATGCTGTGCTATGATTTAGGCCATGTGCTCGTAGTTAATTTAATATGTTTTACTTTAGACGTTAGTGATTTTCTTCTACTGTAATTTAGTGAACTGAAGATTTGAAATCTATTCCATGACCTTTACTATGTAGGTTTGCACACAGTATTTTATGTGGCAAGCTGTCTTCATAGAAATTAAATACATTTTGTATTGTTTAGTGTTTATTTTTTGTTACTGATAATTTTGTAAAATGTGTTTAATATATGGATCAATATTTTACAGATGTTTTTAACAAACTTAAATGTTTATTATATGGAAAAAGTAAAGAGTTTCTTCCAAAATCTGGAAGTAAACGTGAGGTTTTCATGCTATAATCTAAAGATTTTTCTCTCTCTCTTTTTCACGTGACATTTAGCAATATTGGTTGCAACTTCTTTGATAAGTGTCTTCCCCTATTACAAATATAGAACTGTCTTAACTGTAACTTATCCTTCAAATCTAAAGTAAGAATATAAAAAAGGGCTACTGAGTTTTTTTACCGTGAAATATGTGAGATTCATAAATAGTAGCTATAAAAAACAAAAAAGTATAAGAATATTTCATGTAAGTGTATGTATGTATATATATATATATATATATACATACATACATACATACATACATACATACACGTGATGGCACGTCACAGTTGTTTTTTGGCTGTTATCATTGTTTGATGGTAATTCTGCCTAAACTCGGTTCACAGACTTATTGATTTAAGTTGTAGACTTGTAGTTATGGTAAGCATTTTTCGAAGGTTAGGTTCGCATGTACGTGACTTGATTTTTCTAATTAATAAAATTTTCTTTAAATTTTAATTCAGTGATAGAACTAGACGATACGAAATATAAATACTTTAAGCTTGAATAAAATAAAATATAGAAAACTAAATTTTATTTACTTTTAAGTTTATGTTGGTGCATGTTGAGTTTAAATTTAATTAACTCTTAGTCTTACACTGATTTAGGGCGTACAGAAATCGTGACTGCTGGCAATAACGAAATGCCCCGCTGAATGATCTGAAGTACAGGTATAGTTAGTGTACTATTAGTAGTACTTATTAGTCTCAAAGTGGGTTCCTCGTCATCGAATTCGAATTAGGCCTAACCCACTCGATAACATTCCATAAATTCGGTAAAAAGCGGAACGTTAAATTCCTAAAAATAGAACTTGGCATATCCGACGAGGTATCGTTTCGGGTAGCCACAGCCTGTGATAATAACATCTACTTCATCTCGACGTTTCGGGGTAACTTATAAAGCATTCATATAAAACTCAAGCCTCAAACTTTAAAGTGAACCTTGCAATACACTCGTATAATAGGCTAGATACAAGGTTTCATTGTTGTTTCAGTTATTCAGGGTATACTTAATTAGTTATTAAGAACCTTATTCTAGCATTATCGGGCATTTTGTTATATATATATATATAGAATGTTTGATATCGTC
>NW_013665745.1:729637-750311 GCF_000517525.1 Limulus polyphemus
GTTTGATATCGTCATATTTTGATATTTACAGTATATGAATGTATCAAAACAAAATTGGAAATATTTTAGTATTCAATTCTAAAACTGTACAGGTTCTTAGATCTTTATAAAGTTTAATATATACTCAATACAGACTCAGAAGCCAAAAAAGTGAAAGTCGATAAAATGATCCCCCCCACAAAAAACAACAACAGATAATTAGACACCAAAACAAATGATGTGGTAGGACATTTAGACACCACTTCCTTATTATAAAATTAAACAATAATTACAAGAGATATGTTTCGTGTACAACACTACGTATGCATAAGCATATGTGATGTCATTATGGTGAACACAAATGGTTAGAAAACTGCCCATGTGAATTTAAACTTTCCTTACTCCATTATATGAACTGTAGAGATCTAGGCCTACTATACTACCAGTTTAAATGTTCTCCATTATATGTATTTTAAGTATGTTGTAAAGTTTTAAAAGTTTTAGCACCTCTCTAAAACTTCACAGGCCTGTGATGGTTTTATTGTCTTGACATTTTTACATGTTCTACAGTAATTCCTGTACTGACTCCAAAAATTTTATCTATTAATCTCCATCACGTACATGATTTTTTACAAAATATCGTAATGCAACGCAAAAAATATAGACCACAAAACGTAGTTTTGAGACTAAAAGACATAGATTTCACAAAACATCAGGATGAATGAGGATGCATATTCATTTGACATCAGTGTTCTTCCCTTTTCTTCAGTTTGTTTGTATTTTTATCAACAAACATAATAATAAAAAATGTTCATTGTGGTAAATGTAATAATAATTTGATCTAAGAAAGTTTTTTCTTTCCCGATATGTAAAAAATCCTTACGTGATAGAAAAAAAATGAATACTATTTTGAAATTTCTGAAGATCATATTGTCAATTACATATTCTAGTTATAGTAAATTAGCAGAATTATTCTCCTAAGATATATAAGGTACCATTCCTTTTCACAACTGTTTGCTTCAGATAAAGAAAGCCAAGTGAGGTAAGGGATTTATTTGGCTTATTAGAAAAGGTGCCAGAGTGTCATTCAGTAGATTCTTATGATAGGAAACAGTAGAATAACCCTGCATCTACCTTATTGCAAGATTCAACTTGAATTCTTTATGAATCTACTGGACTAAAGTAAAGAACAGTAAGAAAGCTGAAATGTTGATATGAGTCAACTATTGTACCACAGGTATTGTTACCCATAAAGAAACTTTCCAGGACATCACAGATATGCAGTCCATAATCTTAGCATGAAGCTAAAAACATCATATCATACTTTACTTGAATGAGCTTTTTATACACCATACAAAAATGTGATTTTCAATGATAGTTTAAAGTGCATTTCTTTATGAGTTATAACACTAACATTTGTAACTTTAATGTTACCTAAACAAAAATTATTAAAATGTTATCCTTGGAAAACTAGTATGATCAACAAGTCTTGCAGAAGTGGACAGTAGTTTATTATATTATACTGTAGAAACAATGCTGTTTGTAAACTACCAAAAAATACAGTTGAAAATTAACCTACTACTTGTTGTTGTCAGTTGTCACAAAACAATATCTTGTTATAATAAGAAAACTGTAAAGATTTAAAAGTCAAACTAAAAATATTAATAGTTCCCAAACCTTATCAGTAAATCTTTGAAGCTATATCTATTTATTAAGAATTGTGTTACAAATAAAAATATGCACATTTTTTAAGACCGTTTAACGTTATTTCTTGTGATTGCAAAAAAAAAAAATATTAGTCACATCAAAATTCAACCTTGAATACCATGTAAACTTCATTCATTAATATTTATTTATTTATGTCAGCAAAACACATTTGTGAAAAAATCTTTAAACTTTATCACATGGCGAATTGTGCTTCATGAAACAAAGTGCTAGTCCTGTTGAAATTCAACACTGAATATCATGTTTTTTTTACATCCATTTATTAAGGATTCTCTTTGTCACAACTCGGAACACACAGATGTTAAAACTACTTAATACTTGTTCATATAATATACAAAAAATGATAATGAAGCAAGATTGGGTGCAAATAATAAGGCTTCTGTTATCTGTTTCATAGGATGTGAAATTTATAGAGATAATAAAAAATTTATTGCAAAAATTATTGTTGATAGTTTGTAGCTTACTTTACACAAATTATATTGGTTTGCCACATTATTTTGTAATGGAGTATAGAAATATAAGATTAATTTTTTTACCATGTATTGGCTATTCAGAAGGAAACCAGATGTTAATTAATATGGACCTATTAAAGATAATTTTTGTTGTTGTGTCTTTGTACTTTAGTTCACAAATATATATATGTATATAACACTTTGTTGTTGTTCTCTCCTGTAATCAATCTATTTCTCTGCCAATGTAATGTGACCAGTTCGTAGATAGGTACAGTACTGCCACTTTCTTTTAAGCTTCAATGTGAACTACCTTTATTAGTATAATTAAATATAACCAAGCAGTAGAACCAACCTTCTGTTCAGCAGACATCTTGTGCATTTCATGCCGTAAGAAACATTTAACTGAAGACACACATGTTGGGGAAATAAAATGAATTTTCCTTCAAGGAATTCCTACCCCTAAATGAACTATACTTTGAAGAAATGATGATACAGAACTCATTGCTAACCAATGAGTGGCATTAAAGATGATGTGCCTATTCAAACACTTTATGAGCAGTTGATGTTATAAGTTTATCAGTATTACCTTGTTTACCAGCAGAATTGAAACTAATGTTGCAAATGGTTGTTCCCCTAAATTGAGTAAGGAATCTTCTTGTTGTTAATGATGATTCAGGTAGGGATTTTTTGGAACAGAGCAATTATCAAAACAGACTATTTGTAAAAAAACTTTGCATCATCAGTTAAAATAGGAACACTTTAGCTAACAGAAAATTGATGTATATGGTATGATGTGACAGAGAAATCGGAAAGATGTTGCATATTTATACAGAAAACAAATTAAATAACACAAGTGGAGGAAGAAAACCCATTCCCTAATGCCTGAGTTTCAAACTTTAAATGAAATTGGAAATGAACATACATTTGTTTATCAATATTTTGCCAGTTTGGTCACAATAGAAAAATGAAAAGTAAGTTTTAAACCTTTTACAATTTGCCTCAAAAAGTTTTGGGGGCATTTGTTATACAAGGGATGGAAATGACTTGGTGGTGGGTAAGAAGAGACCAATTTCTCCTTTAATACAAATATAGATTTGTATGGTCAAGCCATACTTTTTAATGTTATACTTGGCCATTTTGTCTCATTGTTTGTAAGAGTTCAGCATTGTGCACACACATGTTTGAATTGTTTTGCATTTTTACTTAGCAAGGTTTATCTGTTTATTTTCAGCAGGGGTCAAAGGTTGTTTTTATTAAAATGTAGTTGTCTATAGTTTGGTAGTTTCCAATACACAGTGTGAAACATACTTTATATAATTAAGAATCTTAATTCTGTCTAATTATAAAATTCGAAGGAAAAGTGTGGGTTCAGTTTGATGATGTGTATGGTTCAATTGGAAGTAAAGATGGGGAAAGGCAACTATTGTGAACAAGTGTTATCGAGTCTTCCTTCAGATTTGTTGGATGACACTTCATGAGTATATATATTATGTAAAACTGAAGTGATGGCTGGAATACTTTAGCCTGGAGATGTGAAGAAAAAGGACTGTCATGACTTTATAAATGAATATTCATGGGCAAGATTTCTCAGTAAAATATATTTATCCTTTTATAAACCTTTCGGAAGGTTTCGGTATACATTTTTATAAAATGTAATAAATGTTACATTGTATTAATAAAACCTCTGAACTTGGTCTGTTCGGGTGTTAAACAATTTCCATTGAAATAACTAAACCTGATTAAGGAATACAGTAAAGCACAAAGTTGTAAAATTTTTAATAGAGATTCTTATTGTGTTCTATCATTTGCCATCAGTGTATGTGAAGGCTTCATCCTTCAAAACTGTCATGGTTGTAAAAGTGACGTGGTGTTATACTGTCAGGGTAATAAGCTTATTTGGAAAGACCACACGTGTTTTACCATCTAACATATACATAACAATCATAATGGAAAGCAAAGAAGAACCAAAAATAACATACGTAAACTGGTTTCAGAGCCAACTGCACAAGGTTACATTAAAACAGTTGCGAAGTCTCAAATAATTAAGAAACCCCACTAGAAAAACAAAAGCAAGAAAATTCTCAGAATAATTTTCATGCAAGGTATGAAGTTGGATGTTCAATTAAATATTTCTACATGAAGATACAATAATCTGCCTTATTTTAATATAATTTTGTCTGACGAATTGTTTAAAAATTTATTACTATATTGGAGTTACATGTAGTCCTTCACTTTTGAAAAATGTAGAACTATAATCAGCACTTGCCAAACAGTCCACAGAGGCTGTTTATGGGTTGATGCTGTATCTGAATTCTTTGTTTACAAAATTGGATAATAAAAGTTAATTTGCATTCACTGTTTTTCCACAAACGAAATAGTTTTGCTGAATAAACTGAGACGTGTTCATAGTGTGCTACAGAACTATGATGATTTCTGATCAGTATGGCATCCCTTGTGGCCTTGAAAGCAAAAAATAGTTTATCAGATACAATTTAGGTCACTGCCAAATTTGCTAAAATTCTTGTTGCTAGTCTGAATTTACTAATATTAATATCTAAACTTGTAATTTAAATTTTAAAACATTGACTTAGTTTCTCAATTACAATTGTTTGATATGTGTGTGTCTAACATCGCTAGTCTAGGCCAATTAAAATTAAAGTATCGAGGCTACAGCAGCCAACAGCGTGATATGAAGTTATCTCGGAGCTTATCTTTTTATAAAACAGCTTATTGCATGGTCACTGCCATGACAGATAGTAACAGGATCTGAATTCAGAATTGTTTATTTCTTCATAAGAATAAAAGGACCAGTAATGGGCCCAAAACAGCAAGCAACATGACTGACTTAATGGGGTTCTAACAGGCTGTTGCAAAACTAATTTTATGGGCACCTTTGAGCATCAGTGTGATGGTATCCACCAAATGTGGAGGACTGCATATGATGGATTTATAGCAAGCCATGACAACATTCTGTTTAGGAGACTTGTTTATCAAGTCTACACTTTTAAGAATGCTAGATTCAATGAAAAATCTATCATCATGCTGCATTATTACTACATAAGAAGAAGGATGAAAAGTCATATAATTTTCTTTTTTCAAGTTTTAACTGATTGGTGGCCACAGCTGAAGAAAATGGGTATTCCACTTGTCACAGATAACGTTAGAGGTGCCTAAATCAAAGTTGTTTCAGGGTTGAACTAGAGCTGGGCAATCTTAACTCATATAATCAATTACTTCTGAACATTGATTAGCGTCACATTCAATAATCAAAATTAGTGTTTCTGATTTACTATTTTTGTTTATTCCAACTATTCAAGTCTTATGAAATGTGCTAGTTTAATGTAATTGATTAATGAATCTGGTGATTAACCAATTACCAAATTTCATTAACTGCCCAGTTGTAGTTGGAACCACATCCTTCAAGACAAAATTTTGGCTTTTTAAATATAGAGCCACAAGTGATGATTGAAAAATGTATGCAAATTACGTGGACCATCTTTTGGATCTATAAAGTAAAAATATGTACGAATCAGTATTCATTTAAAGTTAATTGAGCCTTGCTTTCCAAATTATTTTAATGTGCATGATGTGCTTTGTTAAAAAGGCAAACAGCTCAGTCTTGTTTGCATCAAGCTGCAGAAACTGTTGCCACTGCCCTGGAAGGCTGATGGAATCATCAACTCTTCTTCTGATGTCTTTGCCACGCTTGCCTCTGGCTTGAGATTTCAGATTATTCTCATGGTACTAGTATCAGACTATATCCACTTGACTGGCATGATGCATCTGAATTTCAGTGTATGGTAAGAATATATTCAGTGCATACTCCTCAAAAGTTTTAACACCGATAGGTTTGAGAATGTTGACCAACATGGCTCCATCTAATATGGTTACATCAGTGTTTGGGACATCTTGTTTAATCTGCGCATGGCTCTCTAGACAGCCGTGAAGGTCAGATTGGGATCCCAGTCTTAGTTGACCAAACAGGGACAACAATGGAGGATATGGTTGATTTTTATGGCAAAAAAAAAAGTCATCCAGGTTACTGTCTCGTGACTGACATGCAATATAATGTGTCGAGAACAAAGAACAGTCAATCTTGAGGAAAGCCACTTGCAGGCTGGTCTTCAACTTTTCTTTTGGTGGAAGTTAAATTTAATTATATAATGCCATTTTATATGTTGCTAAATCAGCACTTTTTTCACCAAAGTTTTAAATATATATTGTTTGTTGTTTTTATCATAAATAAAAGACGATATATCTGTGTATAACAACATTTAAGTTCATTTAGCTGTAATATAATACCAATTTATCAGCATCATCAACATTTTTTGCATCCATTTTTTTATAATGGATTCCAAAGATAACATAGGCCTTTTTTGTGATGGCTGCATTTCTAAAAATCTCTGGGCTGTGGTCTATAACTATACCAAATATCAGCGATGTACATATCAACCCACAATTGTTTGACTATGTTGCATATCTGCAAGACTATTACCCCACCCTAATTAGCGCTCTGCTGTTTGTTAGTGTACTTCAGTGGGTCAAAACCTAAAACCACAAGATAAAAATTATTGGTTATCATTCATTTCTATACACTCACACGTACAGCTAATATTAAATTTATAATTCATATGTTCAGTTTATCCTTCTCTTAAATTTTTCTTAAGCTATACAAGTTTTAAAACAAACTTTCTCCTTAACCGAGGCTGTAGATAGGGATTAGTAAAAGTAATAATGTAAAGCAATTGTAATTCCATTTCTATAATGTAGAATAAATTATGTGTGAAATAAAGAAGTTGTAAAGTAAATTATGTGTGAAATAAAGAAGTTGTAAAGTAAATTATGTGTGAAATAAAGAAGTTGTAAAGTTAATTATGCGTGAAATAAAGAAGTTGTAAAGTTAATTATGCGTGAAATAAATTTTGCATATAAATACAAATTCATGATTTAATTTATTAGTTCAAGCTTTACAAATGATCCTTATACCCTCTGGATGTAGGATGGATGCCTCAGCTTTATAATAATGAGGTAATAATGCTGGGTGGTTGCCTTATTGTGATTAATTGGGTATGATGCAATGTTACGTGGACTGCACACTGACAAATGTACTGTGATGGAACTGCAACTGGAGGAGGAGAGCTTGTGCTAAACTTCTAGAACATGTAAATGAATAAAGTTAAATAAATAACAAAAATGGCAATTAAATACATTTCAACATGGGTTTTAAATGTCTTTCTAACCTTATCTAATTTTTAAGTTTTTTGATTGTGCTTCTTTATTAATGAGCTCATCCCCAGTTAGTAATTAATTATGTCAACAGTTTTGATAATTGTTTTGACAATAATTAATGTATTAGTAAATTTACTGACATTACATATACCAGTGAGGTAACATTTTGAACTTGTGTTCTTTAGAGTATAAAAGTATCAAAAGAGATGTGAGTCAGGTTTTCAAAATATAGTAATTAATAACTTGTATTGCAATATGGATGCGTGTATATTATTGGTAATTATAAATTTAATTATTTTAGTCTTCAAGAACAAGTCATGTTGCAGCAGACCGTCTCAAAGGAATGCAAGAGAGTGTTTGGTAAGAAACTAGAGTTTAGATATTTTCATATGTTTCTAGTATGTGTTAATTTTTAACTGCGTCTGTGGTTTACTCTCGTCATTGCTGATCAGGTAACAGAATATCCTTCCACACATCAAGTTAAGGATTCTGTTCAGAAAACCACTCGGTTCTTTATTGGTGGTGTTTGCATTAAGGCTGGAAGTATTTAGTTATTCTCAATATCAATCCATGAATCTGAACTAGTTGATACATGATTCACTACAAAAATGATAAGTGAAAATTACTGGCTTAGCAAGGGTTGGTAACTTGTGCATTTTACAGCATTTAAAATTCAGTTTCATTTTTGTACTAGTGCTTAAAATACACACTTTTGCATAATGAAAAATATATAAGCACACACACACATGTAAAACATACACAGAAAAGTTACTGTGAGCCGTTTCAATAATAATTCACTTAGTTCTGTTATAAAGTATTATGTCCTGAGAATTAGTATCTATGTTATATAAAATTGCGATTTACATAATGCATTTTATATTATCTATTGCAAGTGTTAATTTTAAATGATTTTGGAAAGTTTCAGAAATTTATTTAAAGAAAATGTTTATACTATTAGGTTACATAATGAATAGAAACAAGTATTTATATTATAAAATAGAAGCTATGTATTTTTACCTCTTATGGTTTTACTTATTTTTTCTGGACATTAATATCCCATGTTTTTTATAGAAAAGTAGAACCCTAACAAAACCAAAAAATAAAAATCATTAAATATCTTAGCATTTCATAAAACTTGCTATACAATCTATCTTGTGGATATCGTCTACTATATTGATAATTTGTCTTTAAGACCTTTACTTTTTTTTTCCAGGGTGGAATTCATTAGACTTGCCCAGGAGGTGAAGCCAGTCAATTTAGGACAGGGTTTTCCTGACTTTGCAGCTCCTGAGTTTGTTACAAAAGCTTTGAGTGATGCTGTAACAGGACCAAATGTTCTTCTCAATCAGTACACTCGAGGTTTTGTAAGTTTGTATTCATATGTGCATGAGTAGAAATTAATTGTTCTAGAAAATGTCTATCAGATCTTTGAGACAGTTGGACATTGTGCCATATTTCAAAATACAGATTTATAATTTTATGAAACTTTATTTAAAATGTTTTATAAAAATACAGTATTTTAACTTTTCGTGTTATTTTCATTACGGATTTGTTTACGTATCAAATAGAATACTGTTATGTGCAGACTTTTTATCTTTTGAAAAAAGATAGATTTACATCCAAGTACAAGAAAAGGCCATATCTTTTAAAGTTTTTGTTTTGGAGAGTGGTTTATATTCTGAATCAAAATTTTTCTCATTTATGTAATAAAAACATAAACAAATGTATGAAAATTAACTGTGAATCTCTACTGCTTTTAATAAATAATTGAGGATGGGAATTGACTTTCCTTGCTTTGGTTGGATATAAACAGTTGTATATATTAGTTGAAATTTAAACAAGGGAATCTTCAAAAGCTGTAGCACTTGAAATTATTTTAAGCAGGATTAGAGTAAATTAATCTACGAGTCATTTTTTTTTTTACTTTTATTAGCTATATTTTTGGGCATCAGAAATACCAAGCATGTGATGCATGTATACCTGATTCGATTTTATTACTCGTCAGGATCTCTACCAGCCTACCCTCAAACTGAAATTCTTTTAGTCAGGATTAAAGTAAATTAATATATGAAACCTTGGGCATGGTCAAATACATCATTTGAAACTTGGAGCCATTTTATGAGCTGCTATGCTGTGGCTAAAAAAAAAGTCAGACTTGAAAATTTGATGAAGTTTATGTTAAACTTATATTAAAGTTTTTCTTCATTACCCATTCAAGCCGTTTCCAGCCATTATTAGTCTCAAAGTGGGTTCCCAGCAAATGTACAACGTTTCGACAAGGTTTTGTCATCATCAGGTACTATTAATAACAATAACTTCCGATGGGAGTAACATATGTGCTTAGAGTGAAACTTAGAATCAACCTGGTCATCACTATATCTAATTAAGTATACTTTTCTTACATTATTACTTGTAAAGAATATAATGTATTGTTTCATCAGTTGGGTTTCCTCTCTGTTAATGATATTTTCGACCATAATCCCAATGATATCTCATGAGTACGTCATTATAGGTTTGGAAGGGCTGTAGATCATTTTATTTCACTGTTCAGGTTTATGTTTTTCTAAGCTTAGTATAATAGGCTTGTTTAGAGTGACGGTAGAGTTTGTTTAAAAATTTAAAAATACTATTTTTTGAATTTTTAAATGATAGTTTTTATTATTAGTTCACATAGTAGTGTCCAAATTTCTTAAAACTCAAAATTGCTTCTGATTATAATCTGTTGATAAACTAGCATTTTCAATGTTCTGGAGCTTTTCAAAAATCTGAGATAAGTAATCTTCATATGAATCAGAGCCTAATGAAGTTTTTAGATACGTACTGTAACCAGTATAGCAGTAAACAGGGCAACAGACATTGATTTAATTATATTTTTATATGTTTTCTGATAACGCCCGTTGGATCCACTTAGGTGGGGCCCATTAACACCAGAAGCAATGACAATTTACAATAAAGTGTTAGTCAAGGAGTCCAGAGTATTTCTAAGCAAGATTATTAACTCAAGGATTACGTGTGTGTGTTTTATTTTTTCTCCATTCTCGTTGAAGTTCAGTGTAAAATCCTTCAATTTGATGCGATCAACTCCCAGCAGGAACGGTCAGAAACCGAAATACACGAAAGTCTGGACTTTATAAACGTTAAATCGTTTACCATACCAAAGGTGCTTCAACTAGGGAATTCCTATCTATGAAATACTTATTAGTTCGTTAAAATTTTCCAAACATTTCCAGTAAGTTATGTTACAAACAACTAGTTTGTAATCGCGGAGTACCACTAACATGTTCATAATTGAACAACACTCTCTCTATATTAAAACACATGTATACTGAAACAATTATTACATTTAGTGTAAGTGCTGAAAATGAACTAAACTATTACTAAGACTCTAATAAACAATATTGGCTTCAAAGGCCTTTTATAAAGTATGTATAAAGGATATAGTTTCGTCTAATAGCTGTAATGTTTAATCTAGACAAGATTTACTAGCTTCAAGAGATACATTTGTCTTTATATAGTCTCAGCAGTACTGTTGTTGTAACCTGTTTTATTTGTATAATTCGGTTTCATTTGGAACAACTACCTTTCCACAACTGTTTGCACATGGTGAATGCGGGTTTTTAGATGTGGGCTTTAGAAATCACATCGGCTTTTATTTTAGCTTTTTTTTTGTCTTATCTAAATGTGGTTCATTTGAATAGGTTAACTATGATAGACTATGATAGGTTAACTATGATGTGTCTCTATAGCTATTTGGGTCCTACTTCAACAGATCCCTTTCTTATTAGGTAACATTTTACTCTTCCTACATTGTAGTTTATACCTTAGCTTTATTGGTAACCCTTTCATGTGCTATGCTGTTTTTACGTTCCTTTTACTTTATTCTTCCATTAAATTTTAAAATTTAACATAGCTGTTGGATAATTTATGTATATATGTGTATATGAAACAGAAGAATATATTATATAATATCAATTACACATATATATTTAAGGGAATGGAAAATATAATTCCAAAGGTGTAAATGGGTTTATTTTAGTTTGTAGTTTGATAGAGGGTTATCGAAGCATAACTGTGAATCAAAAATCGTCGGATTCCCAGTCCGGGCACGCTAACCATAAAACCACGCCCAGCCTCCAGGGTAAAAGATAGCCTTACGGTTACGTTGTATTTGTAATTTTCTTGTTCAACTACGTCGATTATTTGACATAAAGTATTTTTTTTAATAGTTAGAGTACCTGGAATTCGCTCTTTAGTTCGAGATATCACATCTGAAAATCGATTCATGATAGTAGGAAAACACGTAGGTTAAATAAATCAATTTAACTCAAAAATACGATACCCTATCTGACAAATCTATAATTGAAAGTCTTTTCAAGTGACAAAGGTTTCATAATGAAGAAAGAATAATGTATTTCTATTTCAGATTTATGCTATTCAAATCATAAAGCTTATAATCTCGTTTTATTCTCTCACCGATTTTTTTATTAACAATATGAATGACAAACTGCAAATACTTGAAACAGAGTACTCGCTATTGTGTTGAACAGCTTAATTTCTATTCTTCGTGAGTGTAATCTTTTTACTTCACCGATGCACTTTATTTAAATGTCAAAATTCGTTTACACATGAAAAACACCAGAAAGTGGATAAGAATGAAACTTAAGCTTGGAGTGATTGGCGTCTCAAAGAATTTAGGAAACAAGAATAAGGACAAATGTAATTACAATTCTGATTTTCTTTATTAAATTTCTTGAAATTCTGGTGAAATGATTGAATTATTTTATTGCCTAAACTAGTCATTTCAGTTTTTATCCTTTAAACAAATACGGTAAATTGAAAAAGATGAGTATAATATTCCAAAACATTTCAAACGAATTTTATTGAATTCCACAGTTATTAAACGTTTTACCTATTGTAACTTGCAATCCGCTGACTTCATTACTTATAACGCTCAAAATCGAGAATCTATCCCTTGCAGAGGGCATGGCACGGACTGTCCACTGTACAGCTTTACGTTTAAACAATAAATATTCAACTCTTTGTGATACAAGAAAAACATTTTACAATTTGATTTCGTGTTACTTGCAATCAGATTTATAAGTTCATCTAATACAGAAAACATTTATAAGAGAATTGGTTTTATTTAACCTCAATAATGCCTTATTGTTTTCAGCTTAAAAAAAGCCAATTGACTGTGACACTAGAAATCCGCTGCTCAGACGAAAACGGTAAGATAATTTCTTTAATTTTATATTTGAAGTTTCATTTCACCTTTTAATAATGTCACGAGAGACAAGTAGTGTAGACACAGAAACGAAATATTATACGTTCAAATTTTAAAATGGTTTAAACGTATATTAACTATATTGTGAATTACATTTATAGATTTAACTCCTCAGAGAAAAGGTGTAAAATTGTGTCCTTAAGACTTTACTGAAAATCTCCCATGCAAATGTGATAGAAAAGTTATGTTTCTACCAACCATATGTGCTGGTGTTTGAAAATTTAGCTATTGAATCCATGCTTTCAACTACAATATCCATTGAAAAGTGTAGTAATATAAAACTGGTATCTATTGGAAAACAATAAAAAATGTGCTATAACAACCTTACATCATATTTGAGCTCCTGAAAGACTTAATTTCTTTTCATCTACTTATCAAACGGGCTAATTTCAAGGTAAAAATGCAATATATTTTAAAAGGCGTAACATTTTGTTTCCTGTTACAAATAGATTCTAAGTGATGGATAATAATCCGTTTTCTATGTTGTAACCTGGATAATGTACATGCTTATCGACTATCTTGACCAATGGTAATAAGTAATGAATATGTATATATAGAAGTTTGAATCATTGTCTCCAAATTAACTTTAATTTCGAAATTATTTCTTAATTAAACATCAGGTATTGTGAAGTCCCCCTTCCACCCACCAAAAAAAAAAAGTAAAAGAAAAGAAAAATATATCATTGGCGCCTTTCATTTAGTGAGATACAAAATTTGGCTACAAAGAAAAGACGTATAAAAAGATGATAAAAACCTAAGCCTCTTAAATCTTATTCTAACTTTTATTTTAATCAACTGTATATTCACTGGGCATTTCTAAGCGTCATCTAAGACATTTTAATATCGTGACTATTAAATAATAAGTTCTAAAGTGATTTGCGACCAGAAAAATATTTTTTATTAAAAAACATAAGTCCAAGACTGTAATTAGATCTCAAATCGGTCAAGAGATACAGGAGTTATGAGCTAAAAGTTTGTACTTGGAAAAAACAAACTCGGAGCCGTTCTATGAGCTGCTATGCCTCGGCTAAAAATATATTGTTAATATTTATAGATCTTCCTCTAGCGGTTTTAACGAAAACTCTTCAAAAGCATTTTATAATATATCATTCACAAATGATCTATTTATCAGATAACGTTTTAGTGTGTGTGTGTGTGTGTGTGTTTTTTCAATTTTTTGATTCCTTTATTACTCAGATTTGTTATGCAAGTAAGTTCTTTGTCCAAAACAACTTCTAATATTTTGGTTAAGTTTTGTTTTCGGTGTTTCTTTCAAAATTGTAATTTTTTTTTAAGATAATCGCATCACAGCGGGTTAAAAGAACTTTCGAAACCAATAAATTAAGAATGGTCTATTTATGTATCTCAAAGTAGGAAAAATAACTTCGAATTGCCATTTTTCCAAAAGTGTACATAACACTTAGTTGGTGTGATGATTATCCACTTAGAAAACTGAAGAATGGTCTCAGAAAGAATCGGCTTAGAAAATTAATTTAAAATGTTTGAAATGCATATAACAGCAAACCAGGGAAGCTTACTAAAAAAACTCATTTTTGTTTTGTGGACTTACTTATTCCATTGCTTATTTTCTTTTACGAGTTATGTTGCATATATAAATTTCACGTTATAATAGAGTTACAATTGGTGTACTTTGTGATGTGAACATAACAGTCTCACGCCGGAACTTTTCACAATTGAAATTACTCTGCAAGGTTAATGTCGAGATGCACAGTCGTCAGATAGTGTATTTACCGCACGTGGCGACGTGGACTCTAACGATGTAGTGATGCTCCAAATTTTGTTTTAATAAAGCTCACGCCACTGTTTGTAATTCTAGTGGCTGATCACGCTGACCGCTATATTTTTACTATTTTTTTGAGGCAGATGATAATTTAGAAATATTTCAAATTAAGAATATAATGCACAATAGTTTCTTTTGTAAATTTGTCATAGCAAAATCAGCTATCCCACATAAAATATCCATAAACTCAGATCATAACAACGTGCTCAGATCAGGGATTTAGAGTTTCCAAGACGGGGATTTCTCTTGTACTTGAATACACTGGAAAAACAGAGGAACGTGGATTAATTTGGGGTACCAGGACCATTCACAAAAAGACCTGCAATAAAGCGTACCCCAGCCATGGTAAGGAAAGTACAGTGTCTTGTAACAGATGAGAATTCACGAACACAAAGCTCAGTGTCCAAAACTACTCTAGGTACTTCCTACAACAGTACACAACATAATGAAGAAGTATCTCCGATTGAAAATTAAGCCCACAGGTTATGGGTTCACTAAAATTAGGCTTCTCTCATTCAACCGTTTCATACATCAAGAAGCTGGAGAATGAAACAAGTATTTAGGTTATTCGACATGAAGACATGCCGACAAAGTCGCCTATGGATTTCTCTGCAATCTGAATGTTAAAACGGGCACTGAAAAACCGCCATTCTTGTGTACAAGATGGATTATGAAAAGCGTGGAAGAAGAAGCGGTGTGCTTTGTGGACATTACAGCCTTAGGCCAAAGATTGTAACGATGTTGTGATGCTCCAAGATTCTTTTTTTTTCTTAATAAAACGCATTCCACTCTTATTAATTCTAGTGGCTGATCATGCTGATCGCGATATTTTTACTCTTTTTTTTTTTTCAAGTGAAAGGTTATTGAGAAGTAATTCAAATTAAAAGTAATACAATGTACAATAGTTTTTGAATGCAGAAATGTATAGAACATGTGTATTTTACATTTTATAATAGAGGGTACTTGTTCTTTGATAACAACAACAAAAACAATATATTAATATTAATAATTATTAATTAATTATTCAATCAAATTTTATTAATGATGATCATAAAACTGCTGTATTATATACTCGTCATCACTAACCCATACCCATATTTATTTGGTCATCACATGCACAGATCTATTTTGTCGTACATTTACTACCACCAGCATTACATACACAGATCTGTCAGGTCATACACTTACCACCACCACCACCAACACATACAAAGATCTGTTTCATCGTACATTTACTACCATCACCACTTACACAGATCTGTTTCGTTGTGTATTTACCATCACTACATACACAGATCTGTTTCGTTGTGTATTTACCATCACTACATACACAGATCTGTCAGGTCATACACTTACCACCGCCACCAACACATACAAAGATTTGTTTCATCGTACATTTGCTACCATCACTACATACACAGATCTGTTTCGTTGTGTATTTACCATCACTACATGCACAGATCTGTCAGGTCATACACTTACCACCGCCACTAACACATACAAAGATTTGTTTCATCGTACATTTACTACCATCACCACTTAGACAGATCTGTTTCGTTGTGTATTTACCATCACCACTTACACACATCTGTTTCGTTGTGTATTTACCATCACTACATACACAGATCTGTTTCGTTGTGTATTTACCATCACTACATACACAGACCTGTTTCGTTGTGTATTTACCATCACCACTTACACAGATCTGTTTCGTTGTGTATTTACCATCACTACATAAACAGATCTGTCAAGTCGTGCACTTACCACCACCACCACCATATTACACAGATTTGTTTCGTCGTGCACTTTTCATCACCACCTCTCACACACAAACGTCTCGTCACGGTGTTCCATCACTGCCACTTACCCATATTTGTTTATTTCATTCTCGTCATCACACAGACAGATGTGTTTCGTTATTCACTTTTCCTCACCATCACCAGATACACAGATCTGTTACGTCGTGTACTTTTCATCAGCATCATATACACAAATCTGCTTTGTCACGTGCTTCCACGAGTGCCATTTATTCAGATATGTTTCGTCACTCAATTCTCTCACCACCACTTTCCTATCTTCGCTTATACAGAGTGAATTATAAACAACATTGAATAACACATATAATAAATATCACGCACACAAGATAACTGAAGAATTTGCAAAACTACCAATTTCAAACTATTCAGCACGCTCAGTGAAGCCTAGCTGACGTTGCAGTGTCCGTGTCAAAAACATTACGAACATCATCTCTTGAACGTTGCATCAACTTGAAATTTAGAATATATATATATATATATTTATTTATTTATTTATTTTTACCAGCACGCTTTATTTATGAGGATTGTCATGAGTTAGTATACAGTAAGCAAGGTTTGTAAGGAGATATGTCGTCTTAAATCGCTTCTTAAATATTTTAACATTATATGTCATGTGTGGTGAAACCAAGACACCCATACCTTTTTTTATTAATTATTCACGGCCTGGGGAAGAAAAGGGATATCACACCTACAAATATAACATCATTTAACGGTCGTAGTAAGTAATTATAAAAATCACGTAATCTGTTACGACTAGGGATAATTCTAAAAGTGCTTATTAATCACAACGATTTATTTGTTTGTTTGTTTTTAATTATGCACAAAGCTACACAAGAGATATCTGTGCTCTGCCCACCACGGGTATCGGAACCCGGTTTCTAGCGTTGTAAGTCCGCAGACATACCGCTGTGGGGCTAATCACAACGAAATCTGTACCAAGAAATTAGTTTTCTGAGTTTTTTGTAACATATAGTTTCTACACACGAAGCGTCCTCTAGTCAGCAGATAGTAAACTATTTTCTACAGTTGTCCCAAAAATACCTACTCAGTGCAAGTCATGTTCGTAAGAAATGCTCTTCAACAATGTACGTAAACATGTTCAAACTGTTTGCTTTTTGGGGATTCTAGAGGCAAGCCCCCAGTGGCTCAGCGATAAGTCTGAAAGCTTATAACGCTAAAAACTGGGTTACGATGCCCGTGGTGGGCACAGCACAGATAGCTCATCGTGTAGCTTTCTGTTTAACAACAAACAAACATCTAGTGGCAAAGAAAATTAGACTTACAGATCTTGGCCTTATTTGGTAACATTATTTCAAATAAAATTGTTTTCGTCTTCCTTGTATTAACACTAACATTAATTATTTTAATATAGTAATTTTAGGTGAAAATTTAGACAATGTGCAATAAGAGTTTTTATTAGAGTAGTTACGATCTCGGTCAACCTATTTCACTGGAGACTAAAGAAAACATCCCGAAGAAAGTAACTTTCTTGACAAAAATGTCAAACCATTACACGATTACTACGATTTGATTGAGCTTTTCTCCTTATTTAAAAATTTCAAATAATACGTTACAGAAATGCACAAGTGAGTGTTTGAGCCCCTCTAGCCTGCGTCATGGGTTTCAAGTGCTTGAACTGAAAGATGCTTATTCTGAAAAATTCGATACTTTAACTCAGCTTTATTGAAAGTGATTACATTTGTATAAAATGCTTAATTTGTAATAGTTTTTGTTTTTTTTAAAAAAAGAAGTACACAAGTCAGCATTTAGGATTGCTAGTTGAGATCGGATATAGATACAGTTTTAACCTTGATGTCATTACTTTAACATACATACAAATACATGTAATAATAAAAGTTGATCGCCTGATGACTGTTCAGAAATCCCGATTGGTTCTCGTGAAAGAAAATAACAAGCTATAAAAGTTAGCTTGGTCTGAGACTGACTTTTACATTTTGTTGCAAAGATGAGGGGAGAAAGAACTTTACTATTACTCGCCTGTGTGGGTAAGTATTAGTGCAGTTTATACAGAAAAGTATTCCACTTAATTATAATATGATATCGACTTTTATTTAAAGCATTATCAGAATAATGATAAGGTTTTGATACCGTGGTGGGCAGAGCACAGATAGCCCTTTGTGTAGCTTTATGCTTAATTACAAACAAACCCATAATTTTTATGGTTTATAAGTCGTATGGTTTATACGTTCGAAATGTATTAATGATTTTGGTGAATTTACTTCACGTTGGAAATGTATTAATGATTTTGACGAATTAACTACACGTTAGTTTATTGACAATGAACCACATCAGTTCAAATTAAACCTGGTAATCCACGACGTGCTGTGAGAGTTGCTGAAGGCTCCACTGGTATCTAAGTCGGGTCATTCCTTCAAACTTAATAAGTCTGTAAGACTCTGTGTTAAAGTTAAGCATGAGTTAAAAGAAAATATAAATAGATCGTACTACAGAAATAAAAATTATACCACTGAAACAACAACAGCTAGATAGTATTCGTTTTTTTTTGGGGGGGGAGGTTCCTATACTGAACGTTGTTGAACTTGCTTTGTAACCCTGAAAAAGTTGTTTGTTTGTTTAATTGTTAAGCGCAAAGTTACACAATGGGCTATCTGTGCTGTACCCATTGTGGATATCACAACCGTATTTTAGCGTTATAAGCCTTCATATTTACAGCTGAGCCACTTTAAATAGACTGCTTGAGTTTCGAATCTTATAAGCAGTCGTTTAAAAGAGTTTCATCAGATTCGTAGTTTGTATAAATTTTGTATTAATTGTACTTCTTATACATTTGCATTTTAAGTAAAACAAAAATAAGGTAGCTAATAATCCCAAGTATTATTTTACTTCTCACCTGTATGTTTAAGGAAGTACAAATTTATCTTCTATTTCATGACAGATTTTCTTCTTTTCAGTCTTAGTGGTTGTCTGTCATGGAGTACCCGAAGGTATGTAAATCTCTAAATTTCTTTACAAGTTATTAACAAAGGTGTAGTGGAGCCGGAGCAGACCGGAACGCTGCTCCTGTTTTATTTATTTTGGTGTGATTGAAATAACTACAAGTATTTGTAAAATAAACTTTAATTGTAAATATATTATTTTACAGTATTAAATTTGCATGTTTAAAATGTAGCATTTTAAAATGATCAAATTATTCTATGTTTAAAATAATGGCTAAAAATGTACACAATTTATACATATTTTATGATGTAGAGATATATAAACTCAAGATGATATCTGAATTGTATATTTATGACTTACATATATTAGTTGGTTATATAAACTTAACCGGCAAATGGCTGGTAATTGTAAACTAATTAAATGCCTGAAATTCAGCCTATGTTTGCATATATAACTGAAGAACCAGAAATTGATTAAGATTTAAGTGATACTCCGAAACCAGACATTTTCCCATTACACCACTTGTTTTTATTATATATTTATATATACTGGTTATTCCCATTTCCTATCATTTCGCTTGACTTATTATATGGATAGCCTGTAAATTGTATCATTTCAATTGAATCAATTATGTGAACACTCTCTGAAATGTTTTGTTTTGCTGGACTTGTTATATAGAAGTTATTTATGTTGTATAGTTGTACTTCATTGTTATAGGAACACCTTCTACATTCTACTGATTTAATTGATTAGTTATAAGCACAAACCCTGCATTATAACGATTTAATTGACGTGTTGTGTGGACATTCTTTAAATTTCGTCGTTCCACTTAAACTGTTATATATAAGCAGTTCCTACAGTCCAATATTTAACTTGCATTGTTGTGTACACTTTATTTATATTCTACCATTTCAATTATTTTGTTGTATAAACAGTCTTTGTATTTTGTCCTTTCACTTGGCTCGTTAATTCAACTGACCCTTGTATTGTACCGATTCATACTTGGCTTGTTATAACGAAAGCCTCGAGACTGCATCTTCCATACAAATTGTTATGTAGACAGTCTATAAACTTTGTTATTTAATTGATTCATCATATAAATAGCTTCTAAACTGTATCGATTCGCTTGATCCGTTATGTCAACATCCGTTAAGTCAGAAGACTTATAACTCAAGAAACTGTGTTGGGCTTGACAATAATTAAACATCATCAACAATTCTATGATTTTTATCATTTCACTTAAAATGTTATATTAACAGAATACACTTTATTCATGCATTTATTTCTCTATATAAAGAGTTTCTACGTTCTATCCTTGCAGTTATTTCTCTATATGAAGAGTCTATCGTTGCATTTATTTCTTTATATGATGAGTCTCTACGTTCTGTCATTGCATTTATTTCTTTATATGAAGAGTCTCTAAATCCTGTCATTGTATTTATTTCTTTATATGAAGAGTCTCTACGTT